>NW_027394276.1:17695253-17820764 GCF_049309525.1 Garra rufa
ATTAAATAAATGACATATCATATGAAGATGTAGTGTTTGAGTGAATGTATGAGCATTTTTTTATTGTAGCAATTTCAGGTCATTTAATATAGAATTTTCATATTTTGGACACCTTTTTAACTGTTATAGCGCCACCTATGGTCCAATCTTCATGAAACTTTGCATGCTTGTTAAGGGTCATCTGGTACACGTTTTCACCAATTTTTATAAAGTTTTGAGTTTTTGTTTAGTTTTTATAGGCTTTTGAGTATGTATGGTCACACCCCCTTTTCTAAATTAGCCCATTATAGCCAAACAAAGGACAAAATTCAACATTTTTTCGATAATTATTGATGAAGAGAGTCCAGAGAATATTACTGCAGTGGTTTGATCGAGATCGGGCGAAAAACCTAGGACTAGTTCGCAAAAGTAGGTTTTTAACATATTTGTGAATAATTAATGAACGATTTGATTGACAGCAATGGTCCTTGAGGCAAAGTTTCTCGGCATGAGGAGATCTATCAAACGATATGTATCTTGTGTGAATGAGTGAATCGCTGCGCGATTACAGAGCCAAAAAACTCGTTAGCGCCAACTAGTGGCCGATTTCTTTCAAAATTCTTACAGACCTTTAGGGCCATGAGTCAAACATGCCCACTGAGTTTGGTTCCGATCGACCTCCGTTAACCTTGTCAAATAGGTCCTCAAACTTCATTGGCCAATGGCGGCCATGTTTTTTGAGATACGCCAATGTCCTCATAGACACTTGTGCCCCTTTGGTCCAAGAGACTGCATACCAATTTTGAAGTCGATCGGACTAACGGATGTGTATTTATAGTCAATAATATGTTTTTTCCGTTTTATAGCGCCACCAAGTGTTCAAGCTCCGCAATTTTTTTGATTTGACCAAGGATCGAGCTTATACACATGTGTACTGAGTTTGGTGAAGATATCTCATTCCGTTCAAAAGTTATAGCCATTTTAGTAAAATTGACCCCTCACTTTCGAACGTTTTGGTGGTCCTTTACGACCGTGAGTGAAAAATTCAACTTTTTTTTGATAATTATTGATATTCAGTGTCCAGAGAATTTTTCTGCACTGGTTTGGTTCCGATCGGGTGAAAAACCTAGGACTAGTTCGCAAAAGTAGTTTTCGGACATACGTCCAGTTTTCGGGGTCAACCGTGCGTCGCAGCTCAAAAATTTCGTAATACACTTTTGTTCGGCTTGACCCAAGGATCGCAGCGATGTAAAGTTTTTGAGTCTACGACAAGCGGTTTACGAGATTATGGCCAAAATGTCAAAAAATTTAGTTTTTTGCGCTGTAGCGCCACCTATGGTCCGATTGGGCTGATACTTTGATAGGTTCTCCTCGATTTTTGCTCTATCTTCTGACCAAGTTTCAAGTCTCTAGGCCTTACGGTTTGGGCTGCACGTTCAGTTTTACGGCAGAAAAATAATAATAATAATAATAATAATAATAAAAATCCTAACAAAAACAATAGGGATTCAGTGCTACGCACTCGAACCCCTAATAATAATAAAAATCCTAACAAAAACAATAGGGATTCAGTGCTACGCACTCGAACCCCTAAAAATCCTAACAATTACAATAGGGATTCAGTGCTACGCACTCGAACCCCTAATTAAAGCTGCAAGCAGCATTGAGCGGGGTTCGAGTATTTAAGGCCTTTACGGCTTCTATACCGTTAGGGTGTTGGCCAACACGAAATATATGGCTGACACCAGAACATATCCATTACAAAGAATACACTCACAAACAGAAACATACACAGAAATGAAATGGTTAAACTATTGTGTTCATTAAGCATGATTACAGAGACAGACAGATGCACACATATTTTGTTGCACATAAGAGATTTATACAATAAATAAGTGACAAAATGCTTAAAACTTGTGTTTTTAAGATTTGATATATCATTGTCACGTTTCACTGTAATCATAATCATGTGTAATTGTCAAATATGATATATCTGTATAAATTAAGTTTTGAACTTTGGCTAAATGTGATTTGAAGAGTTATAACAGTGATTTAGTATCACTTACATATAAATTCAAAACTACATAAAGCCATTAAACCCTACAAAGCACTGTTCTATTAACATGTGTAAGCCCATTAGTGGTATTCTACTGCCATCTAGTGGCTATAGTTGTAATTTTATTGAAATAGAGGTGCATTGTTTTTAAGCTTTATAACTATTAAATTGCCTTTTTTTGCCCAGTGTCCATAAACATCTGCTTGTTTTGAATCATATGATGCATAATTTTACTTAGGTTTGTTAATTTTTGTTTTATTTTAGTATTTGTAGACTTTAATCTACACTAGATAAAAAGCATATTATGAAATGGCCCTGTTATAGCTGTCCAAATGCAAATGTTCAACATTTTTTTGATAATTACTGACCAAGAGAGTCTGGAGAACTGAACTGCACTGATTTTATTGAGTATGGGTGGAAAACCAGGACGAGTTCACCAAAGTATGTTTTTTAAATGATCTCACGTTTTAAAAGAACAGTTTGATTGACAACATTGGTCCTAGAGGAAAAGTTGTTCAGAATGAGGAGATCTATCATATGATATGAAGATATAGGCCCAATCCCAATTCTATTTTCTACCCCTTCGCCTACCCCTCGCCCCTTCCCCTTGTCCCTTGAAACAAAGTGTAAAGGGGAAGGGCTAAAATATTTCCCCTAAGAAATGGGACACCACTACAACACTGTTATACGTCATCATAGGTTGTCGCTAGTTCCTAATGTTACGTCAGAGGACATGCGCAGATGTTTATCACTCATTCCAAGATGTCAAAATGTTGTCATGTTTCAAAAAGTACAAATGTACAGTGTACGCACCGTTCATTCACATGTGGCCGTAAGCAAAACAAACAACGCATTATCACATGCGCGGCAAATTGCTAATCAGTGTAGTGGTGCCTGGAGAAGTATATATGCTTCATTTGTGAATTTCGTTTTCAACTTTCTATTTGAACGCGTTCGTTTTCTGGATCCTTGAACTAAAATGTTTACAGGGGTTCACTGGTTTAAGAAATTTCTGATCATAAAAATCAGCTTCTTTTTATTTGTAAGGCATCGTTTTTATTATTATGTACTGATTTAAATTACTGGTGCGGTAGACATAGCGGGCGCAGGTGCATTAGGCGCAATCATCAAATACATTCAAAGCAAGCCGGCTCCACGGTCCTGACTGCATCATCACTGCCTTTATTGGGTGTTTTTAGCGAATATTTACATTTATTCACATGACTGGATGTGGTGGACTGCCATGATTTTGGCGAATGCAGGACACTGAATAATGCGCATCAGAGGGGATTTAAAAAGTGGAAGTGTGTATACACCGTATACCTGCGTACACCCTCCACTACACCACCGTTGCAAATTGCCGTGCCACTGGTCTTTCATGTTTCTAACATGCAGTTAAGTGTATATGACATAAAAATATATTTTGTAATATCGTGCAATCAGTGCTATCTGCTAGCAAACTTTAGCGATTTTTTTGCAAACATTAATTTACAAAACAACACCGTAAACACAAACACAAGATTGAAGGTAATATACATATAATGAAACATTGTCATCAAAATCCTTATTAAAGGCAAAAATTACTTATATTTACGAGTCTGCTTGCTCGAGTGAGCAGCCATGTTGGAAATTTCTCTTAGCCCTTCGTTTGAAGTGAGGTCCTGAAAAATCTTCGTTTGGAGGGCTATCTGGCCCTTCCCCTTACCCCTACCCCTCCAACCAAAAGAGAAATGAGACACCCCTACCCCTTCACGTGAACGCGCCAAACGGAGGGGTAGGGCTAAGTGTAGGGGTAAGGGGTAGAATTGGGATTGAGCCATAGTGTATATGTGAAGATATTGACGTTTAATTGGGTTTTTAGTTCTATATACAATAGAAATATCATGTTTTTTACACCTTTTTAACTGTTATAGCGCCACCTATGGTCCGATCGTCATGAAACTTTGCATGCTTGTTAACGGTCATCTGCTACATGTTGTCACCCATTTTTGGAAAGTTTTGAGTTTTTGTTTAGGTTTTATAGGCTTTTGGATATATATTGCCACGCCCCTTTATTAAATGAGCCCATTATAGCCAACCAAAGGACAAAATTCAACATTTTTTTGATAATTATTGATCTAGAGAGTCCAGAGAATATTACTGCAGTGGTTTGATCCAGATCGGGCGAAAAACCTAGGACTAGTTCGCAAAAGTAGGTTTTTAACATATTTGTGAATAATTAATGAAGTATTTGATTGACAGCAATGGTTCTTGAGTCAAATTTTCTCTGCATGAGGGGATCTATCAAATGATATGCATATTGTGTGGATGTGTGAAACACCGAGCGATTACAGAGCCAAAAAATCTCGTTAGCGCCAACTAGTGGCCGATTTCTTTCAAAATTCTTACAGACCTTTAGGGTCATGAGTTGAACATGCCCACCGAGTTTCATTCCGATCGACCTCCGTTAACCTTGTCAAATAGGTCCTCAAACTTCATTGGCCAATGGCGGCCATGTTTTTTGAGATAAGCCAATGTCCTCATAGACACTTGTGCCCCTTTGGTCCAAGTCACTGCATACCAATTTTCAAGTCGATCGGACTAATGGCTGTGTATTTATAGCCAAAAATATGTTTTTTCCGTCTTATAGCGCCACCAAGTGGTCAAACTCAGCAATTTTTTTGATTTGACCAAGGATAGGGGTTATACACATGTGTACCGAGTTTGGTGATGATATCTCATTCCGTTCAAAAGTTATAGCCATTTTAGTAAAAGTGGCCCCGTCGGTATCGAACATTTGTGTGGCCCTTTGCGACCGTGAGTGAAAATTTTTACTTTTTTTTGATAATTATTGATATTCAGTGTCCAGTGAATATTCCTGCACTGGTTTGGTTCTGATCGGGCGAAAAACCTAGGACTAGTTCGCAAAAGTAGGTTTCGGATTCACGTCCATTTTTCGGGGTCAACCGTGCGTCGCAGCTCAAAAATTCCGTAATACACTTTTGTTCGGCCTGACCCAAGGATCGCAGCGATGTAAAGTTTTTGAGTCTACGACAAGCGGTTTACGAGATTATGGCCAAAATGTCAAAAAATTTTGTTTTTTGCGCTGTAGCGCCACCTATGGTCCGATTGGGCTGATTCTTTGTGAGGTTCTCCTCGATTTTTGCTCTATCTTTTGACCAAGTTTCAAGTCTCTAGGCCTTACGGTTTGGGCTGCCCGTTCAGTTTTACGGCGGAAAAATAATAAAAATAAAAATCCTAACAATTACAATAGGGTTTCAGTGCTACGCACTCGAACCCCTAAATATAGCTGCAAGCAGCAATTAACGGGGTTCGAGTATTTAAGGCCTTTACGGCTTCTATACCGTTAGGGTGTTGGCCAACACGAAATATATGGCTGACACCAGAACATATCCATTATGAAGAATTCACTCACAAACAGAAACATACACAGAAATTAAATGGTTAAACTATTTTGTTCATTAAGCATGATTACAGACACAGACAGACGCACACATATTTTGTTGCACATAAGAGATTTGTACAATAAATGATAAGTGACAACATGCTTAAAACTTGTGTTTTTAAGATTTGATATATCATTGTCATGTTTCACTGTAATCATAATCATGTGTAATTGTCAAATATGATATATCTGTATAAATTAAGTTTTAAATTTGGCTAAATGTGATTTGAAAAGCTATAACAGTGATTTAGTATCACTTACATATCAATTCAAAACTACATAAAGCCATTAAACCATACAAAGCACTGTTCTATTAAAATGTGTAAGCCCATTAGTGGTATTCTACTGCCATCTAGTGGCTATAGTTGTAATTTTGTTGAAATAGAGGTGCATTTTTTTAAAGCTTTATAACTACTAAATTGCCTTTTTTTTGCTCAGTGTCCATGAACATATGCTTGTTTTGAATCATATGATACATAATTTTACTTAGGTTAGTGAATTTTTGTTTTATGTAAGTATTTGTAGACTTCTAATGTACACTAGATAAAAAGCATATTATGAAATGGCCCTGTTATAGCTGTCCAAATGCAAATGTTCAACATTTTTTTGATAATTACTGACCAAGAGAGTCTGGAGAATCGTACTGCACTGATTGTATTGAGTATGGGTGGAAAACCCAGGATGAGTTCACCAAAGTATGTTTTTTAAATGATCTCATATATTAAAAGAACAGTTTGATTTACAACAGTGGTCCTAGAGGCAAAGTTGTTCAGAATGAGGAGATCTATCATGTGATATGAAGATATAGTGTATATTTGAAGATATTGACGTTTAATTGGGTTTTAAGTTCTTTATACAATAGAAATATCATGTTTTTGACACCTTTTTAACTGTTATAGCGCCACCTATGGTCCGATCTTCATGAAACTTTGTATGCTTGTTCAGGGTCACTTGGTACATGTTGACACCCATTTTTGTAAAGTTTTGAGTTTTTGTTTAGTTTTTATAGGCTTTTGAGTATGTGTGGTCACACCCCCTTTTCTAAATTAGCCCATTATAGACAACCAAAAGACAAAATTCAACATTTTTTTGATAATTATTGATCTAGACAGTCCAGAGAATATTACTGCAGTGGTTTGATCCAGATCGGGCAAAAAACCTAGGACTAGTTCGCAAAAGTAGGTTTTTAACATATTTGTGAATAATTAATGAACGATTTGATTGACAGCAATGGTTCTTGAAGCAATTTTTCTCGACATGAGGAGATCTATCAAATGATATGCATATTGTGTGGATGTGTGAAACGCCGCGCGATTACAGAGCCAAAAACACTCGTTGGCGCCAACTAGTGGCCGATTTCTTTCAAAATTCTTACAGACCTTTAGGGCCGTGAGTCGAACATGCCCACCGAGTTTCGTTCTGATTGACCTCCGTTAACCTTGTCAAATAGGTGCTCAAAATTCATTGGCCAATGGCGGCCATGTTTTTTGAGATACGCCAATGTCCTCATAGACACTTGTGCCCCTTTGGTCCAAGAGACTGCATACCAATTTCGAAGTCGATCGGACTAACGGCTGTGTATTTATAGTCAATAATATGTTTTTTTCGTTTTATAGCGCCACCAAGTGTTCAAGCTCCGCAATTTTTTTGATTTGACCAAGGATCGAGCTTATACACATGTGTACCGAGTTTGGTGAAGATATCTCATTCCGTTCAAAAGTTATAGCCATTTTAGTAAAAGTGGCCCCGTCGGTTACGGACGTTTTGGTGGCCCTTTGCGACCATGAGTCAAAAATTCCACTTTTTTTTGATAATTATTGATATTCAGTGTGCAGAGAATATTCCTGCACTGGTTTGGTTCCGATCGGGCAAAAAACCTAGGACTAGTTCGCAAAAGTAGGTTTCGGACATACGTCCATTTTGCGGGAAAACGGTGCGTCCTAGAGAAAAAAAGTCGCCTTTGCACTTTTGTCCGGGCTGACCCAAGGATCACAAGGATGTAAAGTTTTTGAGTCTACGGCAAGCGGTTTACGAGAAAAAGCCCAAAAACTCAAAAAATTTTGTTTTTTGCGCTGTAGCGCCACCTTTAGTCCGATTGGGGCGAGTCTTTGGATTATCCATTCTGGCCGCAGTCACCACAATCTGACCAAGTTTCAAGTCTCTAGGCCTTACGGTTTGGGCTGCACATTCAGTTTTAGGGCAGAATAATAATAATAATAATAATAATAATAATAATTAAAGCTGCAAGCAGCATTGAGCGGGGTTCGAGTGTTTAAGGCCTTTACGGCTTCTATACTGTTAGGGTGTTGGCCAACACGAAATACATGGCTAACACCAGAACATATCCATTATGAAGAATTCACTCACAAACAGAAACATACACAGAAATGAAATGGTTAAACTGTTATGTTCATTAAGCATGATAACACACACAGACAGATGCACACACATTTTGTTGCACATAAGAGATATCTTTAATAATATAACAGGTCCTTTTAAGAGTTTATATCCCATTTTCAGGTCTCACTGTAACCAAAATCTGGCTTAACTGTAAAAACAAATATGTCTGTATGAAGAAAAGGGTAAATTTTGACAGCAGTGATCCTAGAGACAAAGTTTTTTTAGAATGAGGAAATCTGTCATATGATATGAAGATATAGTGTATATGTGAGCATATAGACGTTTTATTGTGATTTCAGTTCATTTACAATAGAAATATCATGTTTTTGCCACCTTTTTAACTGTTATAGCGCCACCTATGGTCAGATCTTCATGAAACTTTACATGCTTGTTAAGAGTCATTGGGTACATGTTGTAACCAATTTTTGTAAAGTGTTGAGTTTTTGTTTAGGTTCTATAGGCTTTTGAGTATATGTGGCCAGGCCCGTTTCATAAATGACCCTGTTATAGCCAACCAAAGGACAAAATTCAACATTTTTTTGATAATTATTGATCTAGAGAGTCCAGAGAATATTACTACAGTGGTTTGATCTAGATCGGGCAAAAAACCTAGGACTAGTTCGCAAAAGTAGGTTTTTAACATATTTGTGAAGAATGAATGAACGATTTGATTGACAGCAATGGTTCTTGAGACAAATTTTCTTGGCATGAGGAGATCTATCAAATGATATGAATATTGTGTGGATGTGTGAAACGCCACGCGATTACAGAGCCAAAAAACCTCGTTAGCGCCAACTAGTGGCCGATTTCTTTCAAAATTCTTACAGACGTTTAGGGCCATGAGTAGAACATGCCCACCGAGTTTCGTTCTGATTGACCTCCGTTAACCTTGTCAAATAGGTTATCAAACTTCATTGGCTAATGGCAGCCATGTTTTTTGAGATACGCCAATGTCCTCATAGACCCTTGTGCCCCTTTGGTCCAAGACACTGCATACCAATTTTCAAGTCGGTCGGACAAACTGTTGTGTTTTTATAGCAATTTATATATTTTTTCCGTCTTATAGTGCCACCAAGGGGTGAAGCTCCGCAATTTTTTTGATTTGACCAAGGATTGAGCTTATACACATCTGTACCGAGTTTGGTGAAGATATCTCATTCCATTCAAAAGTTATAGCCATTTTAGTAAAAGTGGCCCCGTCAGCATTGAACGTTTTGGTGGCCCTTTGCGACCGTGAGTCAAAAATGTTACTTTTTTTTGATAATTATTGATAATCAGTGTCTAGAGAATATTTCTGCACTGGTTTGGTTCCAATCGGGCGAAAAACCTAGGACTAGTTCGCAAAAGTAGGTTTCGGACAAACGTCCAGTTTTCGGGGTCAATCGTGCGTCGCAGCTCAAAAATTTCGCAATACACTTTTGTTCGGCCTGACCCAAGGAACGCAACGATGTAAAATTTTTGAGTCTACGACAAACGGTTTACGAGATTATGGCCAAAATGTCAAAAAATTAGTTTTTTTGCGCTGTAGCGCCACCTATGGTCCGATTAGGCTCATTCTTTTTTCAGGAGGTCCCCACAGGGAGCTCTACCTTCTGGCCAAGTTTCAAGTCTCTAGGCCTTACGGTTTGGGCTGCCCGTTCAGTTTTAGGAAAAAAAAAAAGATTAATATAGCGATTACAAATAAACATTAAAGCTGCAAGCAGCATTTACCGGGGTTCGAGTGTTTAAGGCCTTTACGGCTTCTATACCGTTAGGGTGTTGGCCAACAAGAAATATATGGCTGACACCAGAACATATCCATTACGAAGAATACACTCACAAACAGAAACATACACAGAAATGAAATGGTTAAACTATTGTGTTCATTAAGCATGATTACAGACACAGACAGATGCACACATATTTTGTTGCACATAAGAGATTTGTACAATAAATGATAAGTGACAACATGCTTAAAACTTGTGTTTTTAAGATTTGATATATCATTGTCATGTTTCACTGTAATCATAATCATGTGTAATTGTCAAATATGATATATCTGTATAAATTAAGTTTTAAACTTTGGCTAAATGTGATTTGAAAAGTTATGACAGTGATTTAGTATCATTTACATATAAATTCAAAACTACATAAAGCCATTAAACCCCACAAAGCACTGTTCTATTAACATGTGTAAGCCCATTAGTGGTATTCTACTGCCATCTAGTGGCTATAGTTGTAATTTTATTGAAATAGAGGTGCATTGTTTTTAAGCTTTATAACTATTAAATTGCCTTTTTTGCCCAGTGTCCATAAACATATGCTTGTTTTGAATCATATGATACATAATTTTACTTAGGTTTGTGAATTTTTGTTTTATTTTAGTATTTGTAGACTTTAATCTACACTAGATAAAAAGCATATTATGAAATGGCTCTGTTATAGCTGTCCAAATGCAAATTTTCAACATTTTTTTGATAATTACTGACCAAGAGAGTCTGGAGAATTGTACTGCACTGATTTTATTGAGTATGGGTTGAAAACCCAGGACGAGTTCACCAAAGTATGTTTTTAAAATGATATCACGTATTAAAAGAACAGTTTGATTTACAACAGTGGTCCTTGAGGCAAAGTTGTTCAGAATGAGCAGATCTATCATGTGATATGAAGACATAGTGAATATGTGAAAATATTGACGTTTAATTGAGTTTTTAGTTCTATATACAATAGAAATATCATGTTTTTGACACCTTTTTAACTGTTATAGCGCCACCTATAGTCCGATCGTCATGAAACTATGCATGCTTGTTAAGGGTCATCTGCTACATGTTGTCACCCATTTTTGTAAAGTTTTGAGTTTTTGTTTAGGTTTTATAGGCTTTTGGATATATGTTGCCATGCCCCCTTTACTAAATGAGCACATTATAGCCAACCAAAGGACAAAATTCAACATTTTTTTGATAATTATTGATCTAGAGAGTCCAGAGAATATTACCGCAGTGGTTTGATCCAGATCGGGTGAAAAACCTAGGACTAGTTCGCAAAAGTAGGTTTTTAACATATTTGTGAATAATTAATGAAGGATTTGATTGACAGCAATGGTTCTTGAGGCAAAGTTTCTCGGCATGAGGAGATCTATCAAATGATATGTATCTTGTGTGGATGAGTGAAACGCCGCGCGATTACAGAGCCAAAAAACTCGTTAGCGCCAACTAGTGGCCGATTTCTTTCAAAATTCTTACAGACCTTTAGGGGCATGAGCCGAACATGCCCACCGAGTTTCGTTCCGATCGACCTCCGTTAACCTTGTCAAATAGGTGCTCAAACTTCATTGGCCAATGGCGGCCATGTTTTTTGAGATATGCCAATGTCCTCATAGACACTTGTGCCCCTTTAGTCCAAGAGACTGCATACCAATTTTGAAGTCGATCGGACTAACGGCTGTGTATTTATAGTCAATAATATGTTTTTTTCGTTTTATAGCGCCACCAAGTGTTCAAGCTCCGCAATTTTTTTTGATTTGACCAAGGATCGAGCTTATACACATGTGTACCGAGTTTGGTGAAGATATCTCATTCCGTTCAAAAGTTATAGCCATTTTAGTAAAAGTGGCCCCGTCGGTTACGGACGTTTTGGTGGCCCTTTGCGACCATGAGTCAAAATTTCCACTTTTTTTTGATAATTATTGATATTCAGTGTGCAGAGAATATTCCTGCACTGGTTTGGTTCCGATCGGGCAAAAAACCTAGGACTAGTTCGCAAAAGTAGGTTTCGGACATACGTCCATTTTGCGGGAAAACGGTGCGTCCTAGAGAAAAAAAGTCGCCTTTGCACTTTTGTCCGGGCTGACCCAAGGATCACAAGGATGTAAAGTTTTTGAGTCTACGGCAAGCGGTTTACGAGAAAAAGCCAAAAAACTCAAAAAATTTAGTTTTTTGCGCTGTAGCGCCACCTTTAGTCCGATTGGGGCGAGTCTTTGGATTATCCATTCTGGCCGCAGTCACCACAATCTGACCAAGTTTCAAGTCTCTAGGCCTTACGGTTTGGGCTGCACATTCAGTTTTAGGGCAGAATAATAATAATAATAATAATAATAATAATAATAATAATAAAAATCCTAACAAAAACAATAGGGATTCAGTGCTACGCACTCGAACCCCTAAATATAGCTGCAAGCAGCAATTAACGGGGTTCGAGTATTTAAGGGCTTTATGGCTTCTATACTGTTAGGGTGTTGGCCAACATGAAATATATGGTTGACACCAGAACATATCCATTACGAAGAATACACTCACAAACAGAAACTTACATTGAAATGAAATGGTTAAACTGTTATGTTCATTAAGCATGATCACAAACAGACAGATGCCCACATATTTTGTTGTACATATGAGATTTGTTTAATAAATAAGTGACAAAATGCTTAAGACTTGTGTTTTTAAGATTTGATATATCATTGACATGTTTCAGTGTAATCATAATCATGTGTAATTGTCAAATATGATATATCTGTATAAATTAAGTTTTAAACTTTGGCTAAATGTGATTTGAAAATTTATAACAGTGATTAAGTATCATTTACATATGAATTCAAAACTATATAAAGCCATTAAACCATACAAAGCACTGTTCTATCAATATGTGTGTAAGCCCATTAGTGGTCTTCTACTGCCATCTAGTGGCTATAGTTGTAATTTTATTGAAATAGAGGTACATTGTTTGTAAGCTTTATAACTATTAAATTGCCTTTTTTTTGCCCAGTGTCCATAAACATATGCTTTTTTGAATGATATGATGCATAATTTTACTTAGGTTTGTGAAATTTTGTTTTATTTTAGTATTTGTAGACTTTAATCTACACTAGATAAAAAAGCTTATTATGAAATGGCTCTGTTATAGCTGTCCAAATGCAAATCTTTAACATTTTTTTGATAATTATTGACTAAGAGAGTCTGGAGAATTGTACTGCACTGATTTTATTGAGTATGGGTGGAAAACCCAGGACCAGTTCACCAAAGTATGTTTTTAAATTTATCTCACGTATTAAAAGAACAGTTTGATTGACAACATTGGTCCTAGAGGCAAAGTTGTTCAGAATGAGGAGATCTATCATATGATATAAATATATAGTGTATATGTGAAGATATTGATGTTTAATTGGGTTTTTAGTTCTATACACAATAGAAATATCATGTTTTTGACACATTTTTAACTGTTATAGCGCCACCTATGGTCTGATCTTCATGAAACTTTGCATGCTTGTTGGGGGTCACCTGGTACATGTTGACACCCGTTTTTGTAAAGTTTTGAGTTTTTGTTTAGTTTTTATAGGCTTTTGAGTATGTGTGGTCACACCCACTTTTCTAAATTAGCCCATTATAGCCAACCAAAGGACAAAATTCAACATTTTTTTGATAATTATTGATCTAGAGAGTCCAGAGAATATTACTGCAGTGGTTTGATCCAGATCGGGCGAAAAACCTAGGACTAGTTCGCAAAAGTAGGTTTTTAACATATTTGTGAATAATTAATGAAGGATTTGATTGAGAGCAATGGTTCTTGAGTCAAAGTTTCTCGGCATGAGGGGATCTATCAAATGATATGCATATTGTTTGGATGTGTGAAACGCCGCGTGATTACAGAGCCAAAAACACTCGTTAGCACCAACTAGTGGCCGATTTCTTTCAAAATTCTTACAGACCTTTAGGGGCATGAGTCGAACATGCTCACTGAGTTTCGTTCTGATTGACCTCTGTTAACCTTGTCAAATAGGAGCTCCAACTTCATTGACCAATGGCGGCCATGTTTTTTGAGATACGCCAATGTCCTCATAGATACTTGTGGCCCTTGGGTCCAAGACACTGCATACCAATTTTCAAGTCGATCGGACTAACGGCTGTGTATTTATAGCTGTTTTTATGTCTTTTCCACCGTATAGCGCCACCAAGTGGAAAAGCTCCGCAATTTTTTTGATTTGACCAAAGATTAAGCTTATACACACGTGTACCGAGTTTGGTGAAGATATCTCATTCCATCCAAAAGTTATAGCCGTTTTAGTAAAAGTGGCCCCGTCACTTTCGAACGTTTTGGTGGCCCTTTGCGACCGTGAGTCAAAATTTCAACTTTTTTTTGATAATTATTGATATTCAGTGTCCAGAGAATATTTCTGCACTAGTTTGGTTCCGATCGGGCGAAAAACCTAGGACTAGTTCGCAAAAGTAGGTTTTGGACAAATTTCAAAATGGCGAAAAAATTTGCATACCGGAAATGAAATCGGAGATAGCCATTTTGTTTTGATTGAGCCAAGGATTCCAATGATATAAGACACTTGAGTCTAGGACAAACGGTTTAGGAGTTATGATAGGTTTCGCGTTTCGGTTCGCTATAGCGCCACCTATGGTCCGATTGGGCTGATTCTTTGTGAGGTTCTCCTCGATTTTTGCTCTATCATCTGACCAAGTTTCAAGTCTCTAGGCCTTACGGTTTGGGCTGCCCGTTCAGTTTTACGGCAGAAAAATAATAATAATAATAATAATAATAATAATAAAAATCCTAACAAAAACAATAGGGATTCAGTGCTACGCACTCGAACCCCTAATTAAAGCTGCAAGCAGCATTGAGCGGGGTTCGAGTATTTAAGGCCTTTTTCGGCTTTTACGCTGTTAGGGTGCAGGCCAACATCAAATAAATGACATATCATATGAAGATGTAGTGTTTGAGTGAATATATGAGCATTTTTTTATTGTAGCAATTTCAGGCCATTTAATATGGAATTTTCATATTTTGGACACCTTTTTAACTGTTATAGCGCCACCTATGGTGCGATCATCATGAAACTTTGCATGCTTGTCGATGGTCACCTCGTACATGTTGACACCAATTTTTGTAAAGTTTTGAGTTTTTGTTTAGCTTTTATAGGCTTTTGAGTATGTGTGGTCATAACCCTTTTTCTAAATTAGCCCATTATAGCCTACCAAAGGACAAAATTCAACATTTTTTTTGATAATTATTGATCTGGAGAGTCCAGAGAATATTACTGCAGTGGATTGATCCAGATCGGGCGAAAAACCTAGGACTAGTTCGCAAAAGTAGGTTTTTAACATATTTGTGAATAATTAATGAAGGATTTGATTGACAGCAATGGTCCTTGAGGCAAAGTTTCTCGGCATGAGTAGATCTATCAAACGATATGTATCTTGTGTGAATGAGTGAAACGCCGCGCGATAACAGAGCCAAAAAAGTCGTTAGCGCCAACTAGTGGCCGATTTCTTTCAAAATTCTTACAGACTTTTAGGGCCATGAGTCAAACATGCCCACCGAGTTTGGTTCCGATCGACCTCCATTAACCTTGTCAAATGGGTGCTCAAACTTCATTGGCCAATGGCGGCCATGTTTTTTGAGATACGCCAATGTCCTCATAGACACTTGTGCCCCTTTGGTCCAAGTCACTGCATACCAATTTTCAAGTCGATCGGACTAACGGCTGTGTATTTATAGTCAATAATATGTTTTTTCCGTCTTATAGCGCCACCAAGTGATCAAGCTCCGCAATTTGTTTTGATTTGACCAAGGATCGAGCTTATACACATGTGTACCGAGTTTGGTGAAGATATCTCATTCCGTTCAAATATTATAGCCATTTTAGTAAAATTGACCCCTCACTTTCGAACGTTTTGGTGGTCCTTTACGACCGTGAGTGAAAAATTCAACTTTTTTTTGATAATTATTGATATTCAGTGTCCAGAGAATATTCCTGCACTGGTTTGGTTCCGATCGGGTTAAAAACCTAGGACTAGTTCGCAAAAGTAGGTTTCGGATTCACGTCCATTTTTCGGGGTCAACCGTGCGTCGCAACTCAAAAATTTCGTAATACACTTTTGTTCGGCTTGACCCAAGGATCGCAGCGATGTAAAGTTTTTGAGTCTACGACAAGCGGTTTACGAGATTATGGCCAAAATGTCAAAAATTTTAGTTTTTTGCGCTGTAGCGCCACCTATGGTCCGATTGGGCTGATACTTTGATAGGTTCTCCTCGATTTTTGCTCTATCTTCTGACCAAGTTTCAAGTCTCTAGCACTTACGGTTTGGGCTGCACGTTCAGTTTTACGGCAGAAAAATAATAATAATAATAATAATAATAAATATAGCTGCAAGCAGCAATTAACGGGGTTCGAGTGTTTAAGGCCTTTACGGCGTCTATACCGTTAAGGTGTTGGCCAACATGAAATATATGGCTGACACCAGAACATATCCATTACGAAGAATACACTCACAAACAGAAACATACACAGAAATGAAATGGTTAAACTATTGTGTTGATTAAGCATGATTACAGACACAGACAGATGCACACATATTGTGTTGCACATAAGAGATTTGTACAATAAATGATAAGTGACAACATGCTTAAAACTTGTGTTTTTAAGATTTGATATATCATTGTCATGTTTCACTATTATCATAATCATGTGTAATTGTCAATTTTGATATATCTGTATAAATTAAGTTTTAAACTTTGGCTAAATGTGATTTGAAAAGTTATAACAGTGATTTAGTATCACTTACATATCAATTCAAAACTATATAAAGCCATTAAACCATACAAAGCACTGTTCTGGTAAATCTGTATGTGTAAGCCCATTAGTGGTATTCTACTGCCATCTAGTGGCTATAGTTGTAATTTGGTTGAAATAGAGGTGCATTGTTTTAAGCTTTATAACTATTAAATTGCCTTTTTTTGCCCAGTGTCCATAAACATATGCTTGTTTTGAATCATATGATATATAATTTTACTTAGGTTTGTGAATTTTTGTTTTATTTTAGTATTTGTAGACTTTAATGTACACTAGATAAAAAGCATATTATGAAATGGCCCTGTTATAGCTGTCCAAATGCAAATGTTCAACAGTTTTTTGATAATTACTGACCAAAAGAGTCTGGAGAATTGTACTGCACTGATTTTTTTGAGTATGGGTTGAAAACCCAGGACGAGTTCACCAAAGTATGTTTTTTAAATGATCTCACGTTTTAAAAGAACAGTTTGATTGACAACATTGGTCCTAGAGGCAAAGTTGTTCAGAATGAGGAGATCTATCATATGATATGAAGATATAGTGTATATGTGAATATTGGACGTTTCATTGGGTTTTTAGTTCTTTATACAATAGAAATATCATGTTTTTGACACCTTTTTAACTGTTATAGCGCCACCTATGGTCCGATCTTCATGAAACTTTGCATGCTTGTTGAAGGTCACCTGGTACATATTGACACCCATTTTTGTAAAGTTTTGAGTTTTTGTTTAGTTTTTATAGGCTTTTGAGTATGTGTGGTCACACTCCCTTTTCTAAATTAGCCCATTATAGCCAACCAAAGGACAAAATTCAACATTTTTTTGATAATTATTGATCTAGAGAGTCCAGAGAATATTACTGCAGTGGTTTGATCCAGATCGGGCGAAAAACCTAGGACTAGTTCGCAAAAGTAGGTTTTTAACATATTTGTGAATAATTAATGAACGATTTGATTGACAGCAATGGTTCTTGAAGCAATTTTTCTCGGCATGAGGAGATCTATCAAATGATATGCATATTGTGTGGATGAGTGAAACGCCGCGCGATTACAGAGCCAAAAAACTCGTTAGCGCCAACTAGTGGCCGATTTCTTTCAAAATTCTTACAGACCATTAGGGGCGAGAGTCAAACATGGCCACCGAGTTTCGTTCTGATTGACCTCTGTTAACCTTGTCAAATAGGTGCTCAAACTTCATTGGCCAATGGCGGCCATGTTTTTTGAGATACGCCAATGTCCTCATAGATACTTGTGGCCCTTTGGCCCAAGACACTGCATACCAATTTTCAAGTTGATCGGACTAACGGCTGTGTATTTATAGCTGTTTATATGTCTTCTCCGCCTTATAGCGCCACCAAGTGGACAAGCTCCGCAATTTTTTTGATTTGGCCAAAGATTCAGCTTATACACGTGTGTGTCGAGTTTGGTGAAGATATCTCATTCCATTCAAAAGTTATAGCCATTTTAGTAAAAGTGGCCCCGTCACTTTCGAACGTTTTTGTGGCCCTTTGCGACCGTGAGTCAAAAGTTCAACTTTTTTTTGATAATTATTGATATTCAGTGTCCAGAGAATATTTCTGCACTGGTTTGGTTCCGATCGGGCGAAAAACCTAGGACTAGTTCGCAAAAGTAGGTTTTGGACAAATTTCAAAATGGCGGAAAAATTTGCATACCGGAAATGAAATCGGAGATAGCCATTTTGTTTTGATTGAGCCAAGGATTCCAATGATATAAGTCACTTGAGTCTAGGACAAACGGTTTAGGAGTTATGATAGGTTTCGCGTTTCGGTTCGTTATAGCGCCACCTATGGTCCGATTGGGCTCATACTTTGATAGGTTCTCCTCGATTTTTGCTCTATCTGCTGACCAAGTTTCAAGTCTCTAGGCCTTACGGTTTGGGCTGCCCGTTCAGTTTTACGGCAGAAAAATAATAATAATAATAATAATAATAATAATAAAAATCCTAACAAAAACAATAGGGATTCAGTGCTACGCACTCGAACCCCTAATAATAATTAAAGCTGCAAGCAGCATTGAGCGGGGTTCGAGTATTTAAGGCCTTTATGGCTTCTATACCGTTAGGGTGTTGGCTAACATGAAATATATGGCTGACACCAGAACATATCCATTATGAAGAATACACTCACAAACAGAAACATACACAGAAATGAAATGGTTAAACTATTGTGTTCATTAAGCATGATTACAGACACAGACAGATGCACACATATTTTGTTGCACATAAGAGATTCGTACAATAAATGATAAGTGTCAAAATGCTTAAAACTTCTGTTTTTAAGATTTTATATATCATTGTCATGTTTCACTGTAATCATAATCATGTGTAATTGTCAAATATGATATATCTGTATAAATTAAGCTTTAAACTTTGGCTAAATGTGATTTGAAAAGGTATAACAGTGATTTAGTATCATTTACATATGAATTGAAAAGTATATACAGCCATTAAAGCATACAAAGCACTGTTCTGTAATATGTGTAAGCCCATTAGTGGTATTCTACTGCCATCTAGTGGCTATAGTTGTAATTTTGTTGAAATAGAGGTGCACTGTTTGTAAGCTTTATAACTATTAAATTGCCTTTTTTGCCATAAACATGTGCTTGTTTTGAATCATATGATGCATGATTTTACTTAAGTTTGTGAATTTTTGTTTTATTTTAGTATTTGTAGACTTTTAGGTACACTTGATGAAAACCATATTATGAAAAGGCCCTGTTATAGCTGTCCAAATGCAAATGTGAAACTTTTTTTTGATAATTACTGACCAAGAGAGTCTGGAGAATTGTACTGCACTGATTTTATTGAGTATGGGCTCAAAACCCAGGAAGAGTTCACCAAAGTATGTTTTTTAAATTATCTCACTTATTAAAATAACAGTTTGATTTACAACATTGGCCCTAGAGGCAAAGTTGTTCAGAATGAGGAGATCTATCATATGATGTGAAGATAAAGTGTATATGTGAAGTTATTGTCGTTTAATTGGGTTTTAAGTTCTTTATACAATAGAAATATCATGTTTTTGATACCTTTTTAACTGTTATAGCTCCACCTATGGTCCGATCGTCATGAAACTATGCATGCTTGATAAGACACATGTGGTACATATTTTCACCAATTTTTGTAAAGTTTTGAGTTTTTGTTTAGGTTCTATAGGCTTTTGAGTATATGTGACCACGCCCCTTTTGTAAATGACCCGGTTCTAGCCAACCAAAGGACAAAATTCCACATTTTTTTGATAATTATTGATCTAGAGAGTCCAGAGAATATTACAGCAGTAGTTTGATCCACATCGGGCGAAAAACCTAGGACTAGTTCGCAAAAGTAGGTTTTTAACATATTTGTGAATAATTAATGAACGATTTGATTGACAGCAATGGTTCTTGAAGCAATTTTTTTCGGCATGAGGAGATCTATCAAATGATATGAATATTGTGTGGATGTGTGAAACGCCGCGCGATTACAGAGGCAAAAAACTCGTTAGCGCCAACTAGTGGCCGATTTCTTTCAAAATTCTTGCAGACCTTTAGGGCCGTGAGTCGAACATGCTCACCGAGTTTCGTTCTGATTGACCTCCGTTAACCTTGTCAAATAGGTGCTCAAACTTCAATTGCCAATGGCGGCCATGTTTTTTGAGATACGCCAATGTCCTCGTAGATACTTGTGGCCCTTTGGCCCAAGACACTGCATACCAATTTTCAAGTCGATCGGACTAACGGCTGTGTATTTATAGCTGTTTATATGTCTTCTCCGCCTTATAGCGCCACCAAGTGGACAAGCTCCGCAATTTTTTTGATTTGACCAAAGATTCAGCTTAGACACGTGTGTGTCGAGTTTGGTGAAGATATCTCATTCCATTCAAAAGTTATAGCCATTTTAGTAAAAGTGGCCCCGTCACTTTCGAACGTTTTTGTGGCCCTTTGCGACCGTGAGTCAAAAGTTCAACTTTTTTTTGATAATTATTGATATTCAGTGTCCAGAGAATATTTCTGCACTGGTTTGGTTCCGATCGGGCGAAAAACCTAGGACTAGTTCGCAAAAGTAGGTTTTGGACAAATTTCAAAATGGCGGAAAAATTTGCATACCGGAAATGAAATCGGAGATAGCCATTTTGTTTTGATTGAGCCAAGGATTACAGTGATATAAGACACTTGAGTCTAGGACAAACGGTTTAGGAGTTATGATAGGTTTCGCGTTTCGGTTCGCTATAGCGCCACCTATGGTCCGATTGGGCTGATTCTTTGTGAGGTTCTCCTCGATTTTTGCTCTATCATCTGACCAAGTTTCAAGTCTCTAGGCCTTACGGTTTGGGCTGCCCGTTCAGTTTTACGGCAGAAAAATAATAATAATAATAATAATAATAATAATAAAAATCCTAACAAAAACAATAGGGATTCAGTGCTACGCACTCGAACCCCTAAAAATCCTAACAAAAACAATAGGGATTCAGTGCTACGCACTCGAACCCCTAAAAATCCTAACAAAAACAATAGGGATTCAGTGCTACGCACTCGAACCCCTAAATATAGCTGCAAGCAGCAATTAACGGGGTTCGAGTATTTAAGGCCTTTATGGCTTCTATACTGGTAGGGTGTAGGCCAACATGAAATTGATGGCTGACACCAGAACATATCCATGATGAAGAGTACACTCACAAACAGAAACTTACATTGAAATGAAATGGTTAAACTGTTATGTTCATTAAGCATGATCACACACAGACAGATGCACACATATTTTGTTGCACATAAGAGATTTGTATAATAAATAAGTAACAAAATGCTTAAAACTTGCGTTTTTAAGATTTTATATATCATTGTCATGTTTCACTATAATCATAATCATGTGTAATTGTCAAATATGATATATCTGTATAAATTAAGTTTTAAACTTTGGCTAAATGTGATTTGAAAAGTTATAACAGTGATTTAGTATCATTTACATATAAATTCAAAACTATATAAAGCCATTAAACCATACAAAGCACTGTTCTGGTAAATCTGTATGTGTAAGCCCATTAGTGGTATTCTACTGCCCTCTAGTGGCTATAGTTGTAATTTTATTGAAATAGAGGTACATTGTTTGTAAGCTTTATAACTATTAAATTGCCTTTTTTTTGCCCAGTGTCCATAAACATATGCTTGTTTTGAATCATATGATTCATAATTTTACTTAGGTTTGTGAAATTTTTTTTTATTTTAGTATTTGTAGACTTTAATCTACACTAGATAAAAAAGCTTATTATGAAATGGCTCTGTTATAGCTGTCCAAATGCAAAACTTTAACATTTTTTTGATAATTATTGACCAAGAGAGTCTGGAGAATTGTACTGCACTGATTTTATTGAGTATGGGTGAAAAACCCAGGACGAGTTCACTAAAGTATGTTTTTAAAATCATCTCACGTATTAAAAGAACAGTTTGATTGACAACATTGGTCCTAGAGGCAAAGTTGTTCAGAATGAGGAGATCTATCATAAGATATGAAGATATAGTGTATATGTGAAGATATCGACGTTTAATTGGGTTTTTAGTTCTATATACAGTAGAAATATCATGTTTTTTTCACCTTTTTAACTGTTATAGCGCCACCTATGGTCCGATCGTCATGAAACTTCACATGCTTGTTAAGAGTCATCGGCTACATGTTGTCACCAATTTTTGTAAAGTTTTGAGTTTTTGTTTAGTTTTTATAGGCTTTTGAGTATGTGTGGTCACACCCCATTTTCTAAATTAGCCCATTATAGCCAACCAAAGGACAAAATTCAACATTTTTTTGATAATTATTGATCTAGAGAGTCCAGAGAATATTACTGCAGTGGTTTGATCCAGATCGGGCGAAAAACCTAGGACTAGTTCGCAAAAGTAGGTTTTTAACATATTTGTGAATAATTAATGAACGATTTGATTGACAGCAATGGTTCTTGAGGCAAAGTTTCTCGGCATGAGGAGATCTATCAAATTATATGTATCTTGTGTGGATGAGTGAAACGCCGCGCGATTACAGAGCCAAAAAACTCGTTAGCGCCAACTAGTGGCCGATTTCTTTCAAAATTCTTACAGACCATTAGTGGCATGAGTCAAACATGCCCACCGAGTTTCGTTCCGATTGACCTCTGTTAACCTTGTCAAATAGGTGCTCCAACTTCATTGACCAATGGCGGCCATGTTTTTTTGAGATACGCCAATGTCCTCATAGATACTTGTGGCCCTTTGGTCCAAGACACTGCATACCAATTTTCAAGTCGATCGGACTAATGGCTGTGTATTTATAGCTGTTTATATGTCTTTTCCGCCTTATAGCGCCACCAAGTGTTCAAGCTCCGCAATTTTTTTGATTTTACCAAAGATTAAGCTTATACACGTGTGTCTCGAGTTTGGTGAAGATATCTCATTCCCTTCAAAAGTTATAGCCATTTTAGTAAATGTGGCCCCGTCACTTTCAAACGTTTTGGTGGCCCTTTGCGACCGTGAGTCAAAAGTTCAACTTTTTTTTGATAATTATTGATATTCAGTGTCCAGAGAATATTTCTGCACTGGTTTGGTTCCGATCGGGCGAAAAACCTAGGACTAGTTCGCAAAAGTAGGTTTTGGACAAATTTCAAAATGGCGGAAAAATTTGCATACCGGAAATGAAATCGGAGATAGCCATTTTGTTTTGATTGAGCCAAGGATTCCAATGATATAAGACACTTGAGTCTAGGACAAACGGTTTAGGAGTTATGATAGGTTTCGCGTTTCGGTTCGCTATAGCGCCACCTATGGTCCGATTGGGCTGATTCTTTGTGAGGTTCTCCTCGATTTTTGCTCTATCATCTGACCAAGTTTCAAGTCTCTAGGCCTTACGGTTTGGGCTGCCCGTTCAGTTTTACGGCAGAAAAATAATAATAATAATAATAATAATAATAATAATAATAAAAATCCTAACAAAAACAATAGGGATTCAGTGCTACGCACTCGAACCCCTAATAATAATAAAAATCCTAACAATTACAATAGGGATTCAGTGCTACGCACTCGAACCCCTAAATATAGCTGCAAGCAGCAATTACCGGGGTTCGAGTATTTAAGGCCTTTACGGCTTCTATACCGTTAGGGTGTTGGCCAACATAAAATATATGGTTGACACCAGAACATATCCAAACTATTGTGTTCATTAAGCATGATTACAGACACAGACAGACGCACACATATTTTGTTGCACATAAGAGATTTGTACAATAAATGATAAGTGACAACATGCTTAAGTCTTGTGTTTTTCAGATTTGATATATCATTGTCATGTTTCACTGTAATCATAATCATGTGTAATTGTCAAATATGATATATCTGTATAAACTAAGTTTTAAACTTTGGCTAAATGTGATTTGAAAAGTTATAACAGTGATTTAGTATCACTAACATATAAATACAAAACTACATAAAGCCATTAAACCCTACAAAGCACTGTTCTAGAAATATGTGCAAGCCCATTAGTGGTATTCTACTGCCATCTAGTGGCTATAGTTGTAATTTTGTTGAAATAGAGGTGCATTGTTTTAAGCTTTATAACTATTAAATTGCCTTTTTTTTGCCCAGTGTCCATAAACATATGCTTGTTTTGAATCATATAATACATAATTAGGTTTGTGAATTTTTGTGTTTTATTTCAGTATTTGTAGACTTTAATCTACACTAGATAAAAAGCATGTTAAGAAATGGCTCTGTTATAGCTGTCCAAATGCAAAACTTCAACATTTTTTTGATAATTATTGACTAAGAGAGTCTGGAGAATTGTACTGCACTGATTTTATTGAGTATGGATTGAAAACCCAGAACGAGTTCAACAAAGTATGTTTTTAAAATTATCTCACGTATTAAAAGAACAGTTTGATTTACAACAGTGGTCCTAGAGGCAAAGTTGTTCAGAATGAGGAGATCTATCATATGATATGAATATTTAGTGTATATGTGAATATATTGATGTTTAATTGGGTTTTTAGTTCTATACACAATAGAAATATCATATTTTTGACACATTGTTAACTGTTATAGCGCCACCTATGGTCCGATCTTCATGAAACTTTGCATGCTTGTTGGGGGTCACCTGGTACATGTTGACACCCATTTTTGTAAAGTTTTGAGTTTTTGTTTAGTTTTTATAGGCTTTTGAGTATGTGTGGTCACACCCCCTTTTCTAAATTAGCCCATTATAGCCAACCAAAGGACAAAATTCAACATTTTTTTGATAATTATTGATCTAGAGAGTCCAGAGAATATTACTGCAGTGGTTTGATCCAGATCGGGCGAAAAACCTAGGACTAGTTCGCAAAAGTAGGTTTTTAACATATTTGTGAATAATTAATGAAGGATTTGATTGACAGCAATGGTTCTTGAGGCAAATTTTCTTGGCATGAGGAGAGCTATCAAATGATATGAATAATTTGTGGATGTGTGAAACGTCACGCGATAACAGAGCCAAAAAATGTCGTTAGCGCCAACTAGTGGCCGATTTCTATCAAAATTCTTACAGACCTTTAGGGCCGTGAGTCGAACATGCCCACCGAGTTTGGTTCCGATTGACCTCCGTTAACCTTGTCAAATAGGGGCTCAAACTTCATTGGCCAATGGCGGCCATGTTTTTTGAGATACGCCAATGTCCTCATAGACCCTTGTGCCCGTTTGGTCCAAGTCACTGCATACCAATTTTCAAGTCGATCGGACCAACGGCTGTGTATTTATAGCCAAAAATATGTTTTTTCCGTCTTATAGCGCCACCAAGTGGTCAAGCTCCGCATTTTTTTTGATTTGACCAAAGAATAAGCCTATACACATGTGTACCGAGTTTGGTGAAGATATCTCATTCCTTTCAAAAGTTATAGCCATTTTAGTAAAAGTGGCCCCTCACTTTCGAACGTTTTGGTGGCCCTTTGCGACCGTGAGTGAAAAATTCAACTTTTTTTTGATAATTATTGATATTCAGCTTCCAGAGAATATTCCTGCACTGGTTTGGTTCCGATCGGGCGAAAAACCTAGGACTAGTTCGCAAAAGTAGGTTTTGGACATAACTCAAGTTTATGGGAAAACGGGGCCTCCGGGACCCCAAATCACAGATGAGTATTTGACAATTGTCTAGTCCCAGGGATTCCAAAAATGTAATTTTTTTGAGTCTACGACACACGGTTTGGGAGTTATGATGACTTTCGCGTTTTAGGTCGCTGTAGCGCCACCTTTGGTCCGATTGGGGCGAGCCTATGGATCCTCCATTCTGGACGGAGTCTCCACAATCTGACCAAGTTTCAAGTCTCTAGGCCTTACGGTTTGGGCTGCACATTCAGTTTTAGGGCAGAATAATAATAATAATAATAATAAATATAGCTGCAAGCAGCAATTAACGGGGTTCGAGTATTTAAGGCCTTTATGGCTTCTACACTGGTAGGGTGTAGGCCAACATGAAATTGATGGCGGACACCAGAACATATCCATGATGAAGAGTACACTCACAAACAGAAACTTACATTGAAATGAAATGGTTAAACTGTTATGTTCATTAAGCATGATCACACACAGACAGATGCACACATATTTTGTTGCACATAAGAGATTTGTATAATAAATAAGTAACAAAATGCTTAAAACTTGCGTTTTTAAGATTTTATATATCATTGTCATGTTTCACTGTAATCATAATCATGTGTAATTGTCAAATATGATATATCTGTATAAATTAAGTTTTAAACTTTGGCTAAATGTGATTTGAAAAGTTATAACAGTGATTTAGTATCACTAACATATAAATTCAAAACTACATAAAGCCATTAAACCCTACAAAGCACTGTTCTATTAACATGTGTAAGCCCATTAGTGGTATTCTACTGCCATCTAGTGGCTATAGTTGTAATTTTATTGAAATAGAGGTACATTGTTTGTAAGCTTTATAACTATTAAATTGCCTTTTTTTGCCCAGTGTCCATAAACATATGCTTGTTTTGAATCATATGATTCATAATTTTACTTAGGTTTGTGAATTTTTGTTTTATTTTAGTATTTGTAGACTTTAATCTACACTAGATAAAAAACATATTATGAAATGGCTCTGTTATAGCTGTCCAAATGCAAATCTTCAACATTTTTTTGATAATTATTGACTAAGAGAGTCTGGAGAATTGTACTGCACTGATTTTATTGAGTATGGGTTGAAAACCCAGGACGAGTTCATCAAAGTATGTTTTTATATTTATTTCACGTATTAAAAGAACAGTTTGATTGACAACATTGGTCCAAGAGGCAAAGTTGTTCAGAATGAGGAGATCTATCATGTGATATGAAGATATAGTGTATATGTGAAGATATTGACGTTTAATTGGGTTTTTAGGTCTATATTCAATAGAAATATCATGTTTTTGACACCTTTTTAACTGTTATAGCGCCACCTATGGTCTGATCGTCATGAATCTTTGCATGCTTGTTGAGGGTCACCTGCTACATGTTGACACCCATTTTTGTAAAGTTTTGAGTTTTTGTTTAGTTTTAATAGGCTTTTGAGTATGTGTGGTCACACCCCCTTTTCTAAATTGGGCCATTATAGCCAACCAAAGGACAAAATTCAACATTTTTTTGATAATTATTGATCTAAACAGTCCAGAGAATATTACTGCAGTGGTTTGATCCAGATCGGGTGAAAAACCTAGGACTAGTTCGCAAAAGTAGGTTTTTAACAAATGTGTGAATAATTAATGAATGATTTGATTGACAGCAATGGTTCTTGAAGCAATTTTTCTCGGCATGAGGAGATCTATCAAATGATATGCATATTGTGTGGATGTGTGAAACGCCGCGCGATTACAGAGCCAAAAAACTCGTTAGCGCCAACTAGTGGCCGATTTCTTTCAAAATTCTTGCAGACCTTTAAGGCCGTGAGTCGAACATGCTCACCGAGTTTCGTTCTGATTGACCTCCGTTAACCTTGTCAAATAGGTGCTCAAACTTCAATTGCCAATGGCGGCCATGTTTTTTGAGATACGCCAATGTCCTCATAGATACTTGTGGCCCTTTGGCCCAAGACACTGCATACCAATTTTCAAGTCGATCGGACTAACGGCTGTGTATTTATAGCTGTTTATATGTCTTCTCCGCCTTATAGCGCCACCAAGTGGACAAGCTCCGCAATTTTTTTGATTTCACCAAAGATTCAGCTTATACACGTGTGTGTCGAGTTTGGTGAAGATATCTCATTCCATTCAAAAGTTATAGCCATTTTAGTAAAAGTGGCCCCGTCACTTTCGAACGTTTTTGTGGCCCTTTGCAACCGTGAGTCAAAAGTTCAACTTTTTTTTGATAATTATTGATATTCAGTGTCCAGAGAATATTTCTGCACTGGTTTGGTTCCGATCGGGCGAAAAACCTAGGACTAGTTCGCAAAAGTAGGTTTTGGACAAATTTCAAAATGGCGGAAAAATTTGCATACCGGAAATGAAATCGGAGATAGCCATTTTGTTTTGATTGAGCCAAGGATTCCAGTGATATAAGACACTTGAGTCTAGGACAAACGGTTTAGGAGTTATGATAGGTTTCGCGTTTCTGTTCGCTATAGCGCCACCTATGGTCCGATTGGGCTGATTCTTTGTGAGGTTCTCCTCGATTTTTGCTCTATCATCTGACCAAGTTTCAAGTCTCTAGGCCTTACGGTTTGGGCTGCCCGTTCAGTTTTACGGCAGAAAAATAATAATAATAATAATAATAATAATAATAAAAATCCTAACAAAAACAATAGGGATTCAGTGCTACGCACTCGAACCCCTAAATATAGCTGCAAGCAGCAATTACCGGGGTTCGAGCATTGTTAAGGCCTTTGAGGTTGTATAATGGAACCTGAATGCATGGCTGACACTGAAGCACATTGAGAATGGACAATAAGCTAACAGACACATACACACGCACAGAGAAACACACAATGAAATAGTTAAAATATTATATTATGCAAAAACAGTCAAAGACACAAACAGAAATTTTAATGGTTAATTAATACATGCATTCACACACATTGTGTTGTAATTTTAGATATTTGAAATAATTATTAAAAGTCTTCCCTTTTAAAGAGTTTGTGTTATTTTCATATTTCACTGTAATGATTATCTGGCAAAATTGTTAAAAAGTGTATGACCAAAATGGTAATCTTTAACTATGATGCTTTAGGGAAACGCATCCCAGAATGGTTAGATCTATGATATTATGTGAAGAGATAGTCTATAAGTGAATGTATGATGGATTTAAGGTGATTTAATTTGGAAATATTGTGTTTTTGAGGCCTTATTTAATTGTTATAGTGCTGCCTATACTCTGAGGTCTATGAATCTTTGCATGGTTGCTAAGACTCATGTGTCACATGTTTTAACCACGTTTCATAAAGTTTTTTTAGGTTTTATAAGCTTTTGAGTATATGTGGCCACACATCTTTTAAAATGACTTTGTTATAGCTAACCAAAGTACAAATTCAATATTTTTTTCATAATATGAAGGAGTTTATTTTGAATGTTTAATATATTTTGTGGATACATTTGTATTTTTTGCTATGTTAGGTAAGTGCAAAGTTCATAATAAATTTTTTTATTTTAATTAAAATATTTTGTAATATTTCAGTAGTATGTATGTGTTTTTTAATGAATTAAATATGTTGTTGAATTACAATGTTTTTTTTTAGAAGATTTATGTGTTGTGTTTTTAATAGTCATAATTTATGTGGTATTAGTTCCAAATCGTTTTATATAATGTTTGGTAGTTTTTTGTGAAGTTGATTCGGAAAATTGAACTGCATTAATACTATAGTCAGTATTTTGTACAGTTTTTAATATAGAAAATGTTGTAAACATATTAAAGTATGAATGTAAGCCACTAGGGGGCGGTGATTGTTTATGAGTGAGTTTTTGAATGATTACTAAAAGATTTATTTAGACAGGTGAATTATTGAAGAATATAGTTCATGAATGGAGCATTGAGTTGTTTATTGATAAAAAAAAAATATATATATATATATATATATATATATATATATATATATATATATTACTTTGGAAATGTAATAGATTACAGATTACAAATTACCCTATTTAAAATGTAATAAGTAGTGTACCTTTTCAATTACTTTATAAAAGTAAAGTAACTGATTACATCTGATTACTTTTTGATTAATTTTATGTTTCTAATGGATATTTTCAACTAAATCATTTCAATTTTATACCAAGCTGGTGTGACCTTACAGTAGCACTCTGTTTACTGTTAGAATTTAAAAATCTTTCCTCACTTGAATTAAGATTATATTAATTTAATTTTAAAGTACAGCCACCACAAAACCGGACGTTATAACAAAAAAATTGTTTACTGTTGTTACAAAGTCTAAATTTTGCATAGGTTTGACAGGACACACTGGCAAGTAACAATGCCTTGAAGAAAACGTAAATCTTAAAAAAGATTTCTTAAATGTTTCCTCTAAAAAAACAGATCATTATTTTTAGTTATATTTAAGAGAAAACACAATTGTAGATTATAATAATGTAGTAAAAACACGTTTTTCACTTTACTGATATAATAAAAAATAGTAAAAATCTACTATTATTTTTTTTTACCACGATGTGTGAATGGAAATCATTATAGCTTACAGGGTAATAATTATTTCTCACTAAGAGAAGCAAGAATAGATTCTAGAATAGATACTGCCAAATCCAAACAGACTCCATCATTGTAGCTGTGTCATAAAATCCATGGTATTGTTTATTTATTTATTTAGTTTTTTATTGTTTTAAATAAAGTTACATTTAATTTAAAACACTGCTTAGATTCAGTGACCAACTGGGGTGCTTCATTAGATGATTTTGCAGGACCAAATGGGACAAACTAATTGAGAGATTTGTCCACTAGGTGGCACGTTAGGTCAACATCGATCATTAGAGGAAAGTTTCAAGCCCTCGAGAAAAACAGATTTATATTTTTCGAAAATAAACTAAACTGCAGGGATTTTCATCCTTCAAATCATTAGTCAGGTTTCAGCTGAAAATCACGCAGTAGCCTAGTCTAAACAATGATTTTACAAATGATATTCCAAATTAAAATGGTTTGAAAATGCAGTATTGTTTTGTGAAAGAGTTCATAAATATAAGTGTGTCTGGTAAAGGCAGGTAGCAGACTAGCTAATTTGTTATGAATGTTTTAATATTGGTCTCGAATACACAAAGTGGACGAAGAACGCGCTGACAAAGAGGATTGACGCAATCGACAGACATGGTGCGCCGCAAATTCAAACCGGAAAACCAATCAAACGCATCAGAATAGCACTGCTTTAATTAATGGTAGGCATCGCCGTGCATATAAAAAACAGGCAAAGCAGCAGAATAATATTATTCAACATATTCCAGATTTTTAAAGAAAATGTTTAGATGTAACCCCATTTGTAATCTTTAACATTTTCATAAGTAACTGTAATTTAATTACATATTTTTTCTCAGTAACGTAACGAATTACTGTTACATTTATTTTGTAATTAACACTGTATATATATATTTTAGTGTATTATGTAAAGTAGTTTTTTGGGTTTGGCATATTTTGGATTTTTCGTTTGATTGACGTCTTTTTGGACAAATTAGATTGAGAGGTTTAAACCATTTCAAACATTACGCGATGACGTAATCGTCCGTCATTAGAAACGTGTTTAGGCCAAACCAGTAGAAATCGCACTATTCAAGTACACCGCATGCATTGATCGGTACATCTGACATATATTAGAATGGCTTGAAGCTGTTGAAGCACGCAGAGGCATGTATTTGGTATAATTTTAAAGATAACAAGCTAATCTGAAAGGTGATGTATTGTTTGTGGAAATTTTTTTAGTCATCGGAGCAGTAATGTAACCTAAATGTGATGTGCGATTGTTTTGATCGTTATTGTTTGTAATGTGTTAGGTGAAATGAACAGAGTGTGGGTTCCGTTTGCTGGAGGTGCAATTATGAAGTAAGAGGCAGGTCGACTTCTACAACGCTAAGTGTGCACCGTAAGTGTTGTTGTTGTTTGTTTGTTTTTTGTAATATTTTATATGACATTATAGTATTACCATTTTGAAGTAAAGTGATATGTAGAAGTTTTTGTTGAAGATTTATTGTATTGAGTAAATGTTTAAAAATAGTTTTTAACTGTTAGCATATGTTTATTTTTTAAGTTGATATATTTCTAATTTATAGTGGTGAAGTAGGTGTAGGTTATTAGGTTTGTTTGCACAATTAGTGTACATTGCTTGTGTTTATAAGTGTATGGGAGGTATTGTCAAGAATGAGGGAGTGTAAATATCTGAAGTAGTGGATGTCTGATGTTAATAACTAATGTTATTTGTAATGGACTGCAGGTTTCAGTAGTAATGTTTATGGAGATTGAAGTGGTCAGTTTGGTGAACCATGTCCAGGACATCCATGAATGTGACAGTCTTATGTTTGTGTGCTGTGTGTAGGTGGAAGTAGTCAGAAGTAGTGTTTGGAGGTATGTATAATATGTTATGTTTGTTATGTGGTGTACAAAATGTGATAGAAATGTAAGTTTAATGTGATGATATAATTATGTATGATTTTAAGAGAAAAAAAGATGTGTTTATGCAGGAGCAACTGCAGCATTTTTAGTGGATATCGATTTGAACGATATTGGTGTAGGGTGGTCAGGTGTGTGTGAATAGGATCAGACAGTTTAATTGGAGGAATTTAAAGTGAATATACTTTTCTTTTGTTCAAAGTATGTTTGTTCTTGTTTGTTTAGGTTGGAAAGCAGGTCAATATTTAATGATGAAAGAATGTGTAACTTTTTTAACTAATGGTACGTAAAAGAGCAGTGTTTGTTTTATGAAATTTGTTTTAGTGTCATCATAAGAAATAATAACATAGTAGCATGACAAGTTGTTCTTAAGAATGAATATAAAATGTAATTATTGTTATGTGAAATAGCTTGATTAAAGAATAGTGTTTTTTAATGTAAATTTGTATTAGGTTTTATTGGTAGTGCAATTTATTTCAAGATTGTATTGTGCTGCGTTATAGGGAGCAGGTATTTATTTAATTAGAATATGTTGTTTCGTTGATGAGTTATGCTAGTTTTATGTCAGAGGGGCAACATTGTTATTTAATAAGAAAAAGTATTTTTATTTTCTAAATTTGGTATGTTTTTTATGTTTCAATTTAGTTTGTTAATATAAATATTACTTTCCATTTCTCAACATTATTTATTATAATAATACAGTTAGATTTTTTTTTATGGATGAGCACTTTGACAACATGCAGTATGCAGTGGTCTAGAGAGACAGCAGTTTTGTCTGGAATGAAATGAAGAAACAGAACAACCAGAGACATTAAATGTAGAAAAAGTGTGTCAAAGTGTCAAGATAGTTTAAGAAAATGACTTCTAAAAGTATAGTCCTGTGTTCTGTTTTAGGTAGCTGTGTAACCATCCTGTAAGGTGACTTTCAAAATAATGGTGTAAATAGATTTTATTTATCAACGCAGTTCTACTAACTAAATTCATTGTATATTTGGTGTTACCATATTTATCATTTAATACAGGTTTTGCCTTAGGTACAGTAGCACATAGTATTTAAGGTAGGTTTGCAGGTAGGTTTGTTGAAGTATTTTGGAGAGTTTTCTGCAATTCAGTCATTTGTGTAGTATTGTATATATTGTGGTTATTGCTGTAAAGTTTGTGTTTGTTCATTTATTTATTATTTTTTAAGTTATTTTATGTAAGTGGTTGGTATTGTTATTTTGGTAATAGATGTGTATGAATTGAGTTTGTGTTTTTGTGTTATGTTTTGCCCTTGTGTTTTATTAATGGTCTGTTTATGTGTTTTTCTCTGGTGTCTTGTTTTTACTTTCACTTTTGCAGATTCGTTTCATTGGTTGTCACCACTGATCTGTTTCACCCGTGTACTGTGATGTCACTGATCAAAGTCAGATCAGTGCCCATGGCATAAAGCTGGAGGAAAGATTTCACTCGTGAGAGAAAGGGAGACGGTAAGGGGATTGGATTTATTAGGCAGTTTTGTTTTTTGTTTCTTTCTTTGATTTGGATGCTGCCAGTTTTTTGTCTCCTATAGACCTTTCTCACAACTTCCGTATTTTGCGCCGGAAATACGTAATTGCTGTGTAAACCCATTTCCGCCCCGGTATGCCGGTAACCAGTTAAACAACGTGAAAAATGCTTAACGTGGCTTAACGTACGTAAAAAACGACCAGGAAACCGCAAGTTTCTGTCAGACCTTACGTGGAACAAACATTAACTACTATCAAAAGAACGAGCCCTTATTCCACATATAAAGTGAATAATATCAGGTTAAGCGTTTTCTCCCCCATAGAAGCCCATTATAAGGAAACAGCTTAACGTGGTTTACGTACCTCAACAGCGACCAGGGAAAACCAAACGTATGTTAAATTTGACTTATAATAAACACTTGCTGCTGTCAAAAGAACGAGCTCTTATTCAGCATATAAAGTGCGCGCCCCATAGAAGTCCATTATAACAAACAATGTTAGCTTTTTCCTTAATGGAGTTCTATAGGGAGAAAAGCGTGATATTATTCACTTTATATTATTCACTTTATATGCTCAATAAAAGCTAATTATTTTGACAGCAGAAAGTGTTTATTATAAGTAAAATTTTAAGCCACGTTAAGATTTTTTTTTTTTTTTTTTTTGTATAATGGACTTCTATGGGGCGCGATCACTTTATATGCTGAATGAGAGCTCGTTCTTTTGAGAGCAGCAAGTGTTTATTTTAAGTGAAATTTAACAGAAGTTTGGTCTTCCCTGGTCGCTGTTAAGGTAAGTTAATAAACCAAGCTGTTTCCTTATAATGGGCTTCTATGGGGGAGAAAATGCTTAACGTGATATTATTCACTTTATCTGTGGAATAAGGGCTCGTTCTTTTGATAGTAGTTAGTGTTCGTTCCAAGCAGGTTCCAAGTAAGGTATGACAGAAATTTGGGGTTTTCTGGTCATTTTTTACGTACGTTAAGCCACGTTAAGCGTGTATAAACGCGGATAAACTCTTAGTGGAAAAACGTATATCCTTTATCCAATTTGTTCCTCTTTGTGACGGAGTTTTCCTACACGACTCTTATGGGGTCTGCAAAAGTTATCTTTGACAAACCAGCGAGGGAAGTTGTGTAGACACTCTCCATTTTAATTTTAAATTACCCGGCTTTCTGCTGTGTTGACATTACACAGGAAGTCTGCATACCCTGCGATTGCGTATTTCCGGTTTCTGTGAAAAAGGTCTATTCTCGTCATTTGTAGTGTTTATTGTCGTGTCATCAATTTGTATATAGTTGTAAACATGTTTGTTTTCTTTATTGTAATGTCACCTACTTTTTCACTGCTTGTAAATAAAACATGTATTTGGAGCATCATTCGTTTGTGGTGTCTCTCCTCACCTGAAGGTTACATGTATGGCGTACGAGTATTTCTTCTTAAAATTACTTAATGTTACTCCCCTTTCGTGAGGATCAACCCCCTGGGTTGTAACAGTCAAATGAGATATGTTTGTTTGTTTGACAGGAAAAGTGTGAAATGATGTGAAATAATATTGGTAATATTTGCTAATATTAGTCTCTTTCTTTCCTTTTTTGAGGTTATTGTTGCCAGCAGATGCAGATCGTGGATGAGCACCTAGAGATGATGTGTACAGACCTGGAGACAAGGAGTCCTAGATGAACGTCACAGAAAGATGTCCAATGAAGACCTTTTTTTTTAGATAATCGTCAGAAGAAGAGTTTGGGAACCACATGAGTGTCCTGCATAATCTGACTTGCGTGTAGTTGAGTTGAATTGCTGGTTTGATTTGGCCAGAGGTGAATTGGTGCCTGACTGAGTGTGGTTTATGATAACTTTTTTTGTGGATTTTGTTAGTGATGAATTTTCATTGTTTTTTTTTTCTTCTGTTGTTGTTTTATTTGACCTGTTGCTTGCTTAGTTGAGTATTGTTCATTTGCAGTGACATTATTTGATTGACTGTATAGATACTATTGAAATGAACTTTGAAATGATGACATGATTGAATTTAGTTTTGAAATGCCTTTAGATGTAAATTGTTCTTTTTTTATCATTTTAAGTAGTGTGTTGTTGTATTATGAACTGCATTTGCTAGACTAGTAATAAAATAGTATTCAGTGATGTGTGGTTTGACTTTTTTTGTTGATTGTTGTGTTTGTGTAGATTTTATTCATGCATTTTTTCAGTTTATATATTTGGAAAGGTGTTGGTACGGTGTTGTTGTTATAATATTTTAATTTAAAAAGTAGGCATGTGTTTTATCATGTTTTAAGGATGTTCTAAGAATGTGTTTACATTGTTAGTTTGGATTTACTATATCAGACATTGTTTAAGTATATTTTGTGTTGTAGGAGTGTTTTGTATTCCATATTGATGTATTTGTAAAAGGTTTCATTTTTAAAAAAAAGTTAGAATTAACATCTTGTATGGTAATTAGGTAGAGGTATTGTGGTAGTATAGTTTATGGCACGAAAAATTGTCACATGGACACATTTGTGTACAGTATAGACATATTTCAAAATAAATATTTTTTGTTTTTTACCTTTTCAGGGAAAAAAACAGGTTTTGTTTTGGAATATTGTTTTTGTTCATGAAAATAAAAATTATTTTTATTTAATGAAACGTGGCATTATGTATATTTGCATAATTATAAGATGTGTGTGTATGCTAGAGTTTGTGTTAAAGAGAATTTGTAAAAAGGAAATGATAAATGTTTAAGTGTATACACGGTTTTTAATGTAGTCTTTAATGAAAAAGATATTGCACATTTTGTTTTTAATTTGTAGTGTAGATTTATGTCAAGTGTTTCTGTTAAAGAGTTAGTTGAAATAAAGAAAAAAAAAAAACGTGAGGCGTATTTTGCACCTGGCACGGTAATTAGTAGGTAGTCTAGACTAGGTGTCCACGTGACATAGTTGAAGGCGCGGTCAATTGTTACGTGAATAGCTTTAAAGTCTAGACATATTTCAAAATAAATGTTATTTTGATCTCGTTTTTAGTTTTCGATTGTTACTGTATTATAGTCGAGGTCAAGTAATTACAATTAGACTATTTATATTATAGAGTTAATGTGTTTGAAATACACTTATGTGAATGAGATATTAAGGTAAAATTAGCATTATGTGCACTAGTTTACAATAAGATGGTTTTATTTATGTAGAGGATAGAACATTAGTTTTATTTAGTTCAAAATGTTTTGTGTTAATAGATTAAAAGTTAATAGATGATTTTAATTAAACGATGTCTGATACTGAGTTGTTCGTTATGTTCTGTACTCCATGTGGCAGTTCTTTAATTAATTTGTAGGCCTAGTGCAGGTATCGATGTGCGAAATGTCCTTTATAGTCGAATGTTACAAATGTAACAAGTGTAAGACGAAGTAATTAAGTTTATACGAAGCTGTTCACGTGAGGTAGTTGAGAAGTTCGTATCAATGTTTTAGTGTTGAACATAATACTGGGATGTAGATATATTTTAATATGTAATTCTAAGCTACATGTATATAGTTTTAATAACGAAACTTGTGAAGTATGAAATAAATGGATGTTATGTATATTTAGGTAAAGTTAGATGTATTATTGTGTTTTTAAGGATTGTAATGCAATTTAAGGATTTTTTTTATATTTTAAGAATAATATTTTATTTTGAAACATGTGTCAATTTTAATAATTATTTTATTTGGAATAAGCAATATAAGAATTAACAATGTGATGTTTTTTGTTAATGGGGAAATGTGTATAGGTTATATGTTTTTTGTGTCTATTTAATCATAGGTAATTATGGAATTAAGTAGCCTATTTATGGAATAAAATGAATAAAGTAGGGTAGTAATTTTAATAATGATAAATAAATAACCAGTATATTACGTAGGCTATATAGCGTAGCCTATTCATATGGTTTTCTGTTTGATTTTTATATAGGTGTTTGACCTTTGCTTGAACTGGTCAGGTGCTGTCTGTCTGTCTGGAATGGTATATTGGTATGTCTGGTTTTGTATCAATTGTAGTTCTGATGGGGTATATAAGTGCTGAGAAGGCATAGTTTGTCATTTTTGCAAATTGAGACAGCTATCATGGCATCCGCGACAAAAAAACAGAAAACTGAACAGCTTGTTAGTGTCTGTGGATATATTCATAATGTGTCGGTTGTAAAAATAGCTGCAGTGAGAAAAAATAAGTATTTCAATGCGGTTCTTCAGGTCAGCCGAGAAACTTTCAACGATGTTGCCGTGTTTTCTGCTGAGAAGCGCAACCTGTTTTTACGAGCGCAAAATTGCAGAAGCCCAGTGAAGTTGAGCGATGTCGAAGTTCAACCTAGTAAGTGTGTTATTGAATGTTGTTAAATTGTGTATTCTGCTTATTGAAGTACTCATTTTTAATGATATTTGTTGTTTTCCTTATTTTCTCAGGCCGTTCTGGTGAAGGTGTCGATGTCCTGTGTGGAAAAGCAACAGGTGTGACTGTGATCCCTAATTTGACGTTCCCATACAAGCAACCTCCGTCTAAGTGTAAGCGGACCGTGGGAGACGTCAGAAAAATGTCTGCTCGTCAATATGTAAGTGTTTAATATTGATTTAAGTTTTAGTGTGTTATGCTAATTTGCGTACTGTTTTTATTAATGTAGTGTATTTGTTATTAATGTTTTTGTCAGGTTGGTGAGTTGACTGGGCGGATTGTGCATTTGAGGACATCAACAGAGATGGTGGAGATCCAGGGCCGACAAGTTGAGACGCAGAGTGTGATGCTGCAGGATGCCAGTGGGACAATTCGAGTTCAGCTGTGGGAAAGTCAAGTGGGAGTCGTTTCCTTTGGCAAGACCTACAAGTTCACCCAGCTCAGCACGAGAGAGTTCCAAGGTGAACTGTTCATCACTACGACTCGGGAAACAACAGTTGAAGCAGTTTCACCTTTACCGGGACTTGGAGCAATGCCTCGCTGTGAGGTCAAGGAAGACCCTGTTGTTTCTGTCAGCGGTGAGGTGATAAGGGCGGAGGTTAACATTTCTCGAACCTGCGGGAACTGTAAAACTGCGCAGGTGGATTTTCAACCGAAGGCGAAGTTTCACAGATGCTGCAAGTGCAAGATGCTTCAGAAAACGGGGATGTATAAGCCAAGTGTCATCGCCAATGTTACCGTGTTAGGAGATATCGGAGAGATGAATGTGTCTGCAAACAATTCCGTCCTGCAGAAGTATTTGATTGACTGTGGACTTGGTCATCTGCTACAGGACGCCCAAGACGTAGAGGAGCATTTTTTAGACTGTGGTATACTGAATCTGGACATTCAAAATGATAATGTGGTTGCTATCGCCAACATTTCCAAGGAAAGTTGTACTTCTGAAGAATCCACGTCCGAGGTTGCCATGCCTGCGGCAGCTGAAGCGGAGGAGATGTCTGCTCCAAGTGAGTCTGAATTTCTTTGTGCAAGAAGGGAAGCTGAGCTTGTGTGTGCGGCAGCTGAAGCGGAGGAGATGTCTGCAGCAGGTGCATGCCAGTAGATGTATGTAATTATGCGCAATGTTACTTGAAGTTATGTTTGCTATGTTAAAGGACCAGTTGTTTATGGAAGTTGTTCGTTTAAATTATGTTCAAATGTTAATGTTAAATTCGTGAAAATGTTATTTCAATGTAAATTGTATTTAAATTCATGTTTTTTGGTTGTTTGCTGTTGTTTTGTAATTTACGTTGTGTAGCTTAGGTATATGTAAATATGTTTCTGTTGTTCGGTAATAATATTTGTTCATAATTTATCAATGTTAAATTTATTGTTTTAAATTCACATGTTGGTTGTTTTTTCATTGCCATGTTAATAAAGCATTGATAACTTTAATACAAAATTGTTTTGTGTGGTTGAGTTTCGAAAATGTAGGCTATTTCTATGTTTTTGATAGTTGTTACTTACAGCGCTTTTTTTAATTAAAATCGTTTTTAGTTTCACTTTAATGTGTAATGCATCGTCCATTTCATACAAAAGAAGTAATAATATGTTATTAAATGTAAAAATGCGTTTTTTTTTAATGTGCAGTAAAACCTATTTATATTTTTGAAGTTTTAAATAGTTTTGAATGTTTTGTTTTTAGTATTTAATGTGTATTTTAAATATGACGTTTCATTAGATTATATGGTTGTGTGTTGGTATTTGTGGCGGCGTTTGTCATTAGATCTGAAGGTAGGACAAAAATAGAGTATTGAAAACTGTAGGCTACCTATTTTAAAGTTTCTGTAAAGAATAGTAGTCCTAAATTATTACTGAAATATATAGCGTTTATATTATATTTTTGTGAATTAATTGAGAGAGAAAAAGTTTTTTTGTGTAGTTTAAGTAGTCAATATTAAAAATGTAGTTTTAAGTTTAAAGCAGTTAGATCGTTTTTGAAGTTTCTGCTGTGTATTGAAATAGTTTTAGTAAAAACTTGTTTATGTTTGTTTGTCTTCCATGTGCTACCATTTGATGCAAGTTAAATGTGTTTTGTTAGTTAATGTATTTTGCATCTAGGCCTCACAAGGTGTTTTAATAGATTACACTGTTTTAAACGTTGTGTTTTTGCCTTCATTTTGTATACGTTAAAAAAGTTTTTGGGTAATAGGTTATAATGATCTAAAAATGTGAGCTTTGATTTGTGTTAGGTTACTATTGCTGGACATCAACTGATAATTTTTTTTATAGAGATTTTATAATAATTTAATTCACTGCGTTGTAGAAGTCACGTACATTTGGCAGATCAAGTTCATGTATGTAAGTAACAATTTGTGTTTTTGTAAAGTACATTTTACAAAGTATATTATACAGAATTACTAAATATTTGAAAGGTTGTTTGTATTGTGGTATTAAAGTATGTAAAGTATTTCATATAATGTTAAGTTGTTACTTTAAGTACATGGCTTCTTTTACATGTATTCACATGTGAAATAACAGTTGATGTTTTGTTTTGGTAAATATTAACTTGATCATACTGTCAATGTGTTTTTGTTTTAAGTATAAAAGTGAAGCAGGTGGAACTTTATAGTTTGGTATATTAATATGCTGAAATATTGGATCATTGGTTTGGTTGAGTATGCAGTTACAGGTAAAATGTTGTTGTTTTTTTGAGTCCATTTAAAACCGGGGTCGTCAACTTGCGGACCGCAAGATGCGTCCATGCGGACCGTGAAAGCTTTTGACATAATAAAAAAAAATGCCAAACGCTATTTGTAATAAATACATTTATATCAAGCACACTAGGGTCAGCGTTTGGCTGCAATCTTCCGTGCAGTGAGGAGAGTAGAGATCGGCAGACAGATGTAGCTTTCAGTGAGTGAAAAACGTTGATGGAATATGCATTATTTTGGGGTTACGTCGCAAAATATTGTAAATATATTTTTTTATACTGTATTTTTATACATGTTTATATTTTAAACCACGACGGTGAGCCTATGGATATCACACAAGCAACGTGACAACTGTATTGGTTAAAAGGGCTTTCAGCATCTGATGTGCACATTCTCTAAGAGACAATGATATACGAATATACTTCATATACTGATATTAATTTACTTCCCTAATATTTCTCTTGTGCACAATAAAAAGAAACGTAGGGTTGTTTTTGAAAGTCGGTTCTTGAAATAAAGCTCTTCATTTTTATTGATGACTGTAGTGTTATTAGGGGTTAAGAAAGTTTTAATTATGATTTCAGGTGGTCTTAAATGTGGGGACTGAAAGGCAAGAATTGCGATGAAACTTTATAAGGTTACCCATTGAATAAATATGAGCGCTGCGCGTTTCAAAGTCAGCTGCGGCGCTGTTTTGTGTATCATTCTGATAGCGCCTCCTGCTGGAAGAGAATGATCTGACATTTTTAATCAGCTCGTACGTCTACTGTTGTCAAAAGACCAATGAAAACAAATCAGTCCATGGTTTTAAACACCAAACACGTAGAGTTGTAAATGTTTTCTGATGGATCGACAAGATCATATACAAATTTAAACAATTAAGGCAATAAAATATATGTTTATTAGCCTAATATAATACTTGATTGACAATAATTGTTTAAATTAATATAAGAATTGATACTTTTGACTCTTGAAGGATGGAATGTGAATTTTATAATTTAAGAAATCTTTTTTGTTTTGTGAAATCTGGATCTCAATTGTAAATCATGCTTTTTACAGTCATTTTAATATTTATTTATTTATTAATTTAATTTTGTTCAGGTCTTTAAAAAAGTATTTAAATGTGTAGAATTTAACATAAAATATGCTGCAGATACCCTGGTCTCGCAAAAAAAAAAAAAACATATTATATAATAAATTATACTTGTTCAAATGCAAATATAAAATAAGTAAAATTAAATATTTACTTACAGACAAATTTTAGTGCATTGATCAATTGGTTTATTTATTTATTTTTTACTTATGGTTCGTTTAATTTACTTTGGATGAAACAGCTGTTCACATGGGTGTTGATAGCATGTTGATTGATTCAACATATATGTCTGACAGAATAACATTTTCAGTATGGATAATACAATAAATGTAGTCATGCACATATGTAAGTAGGTTGTAATGTAACGACAGATGGACATATATTTCACAGTAGGTACAGATATTTTTAAAGTAATTATACGTGTTATGGTATAATATAAATCCAAAAACACGTAAAAAGATATTCATTTTAAAATTTTAAATTAAATTATTGTTAATAAAAAAAAATGTATGCTTAAAGTTTTGGATTTGTAATAACATTTTTTATTTTATGATGTATATATAATTTCATCCACTAGGGAGCATGCGCGTGATTTATTAACGTACTTCCGCTTTGCCAGGAAACGACACCATTTTGTGTGGAGGTGAAAAGGTAAGCATGTGCTTGCGATTCTCTCTTTGTAATCTCAATCATACGTTCATTGATATTAGTCATCCATGATAGTTTGAAAGAAGTTGAAGTGGTTTTTCTTCTATTTGTTATGGTTATGGTTGTATTTTGTGAATAAATATTGGAAACATAACGTTTTATTTCATAACTAGATTCGTATAGTTTACTTCGTTATATATGAATTAAAATATGAAATAATTATCCATTTCTTGTTAAATCATGTTATTAATGTAATTAATTCTTTGTATTGAGATGTTTGGAAGGTAATTAATGCCTTGTTAGTCAATTAGCTGCCTTGTTAAGTTATTAGGGAACTGATGAGGGAGTCGGCCATTTTAAGGGAAGTGCACTGGAACGTTCGCTCCCTGAAAAGTCTGACAATGCACCACAAAAACTAGGAGCATGGTTGTTAATTACCATGATTAATACTTTGTGGTAAGTAAGGAGGTACTAGGGCCTGTCTTTGTGTACGCGATATATTTATTTACGACGTCGGCAGGTAGAGAGGAGATTGACACGCTCCCTTAGTGTTGTCAATAAATTAGTCGTGTTGTGTTGATGATTAAAACTTTAGTGTTAGGTATGTTACTGTATTGTGTGTGTGTGTGTGTGTGTGTGTGTATGTGTGTGTGTGATGATTATGATCATGTTTCGTCATTTAGTAAGCCTGAATAGGCGATCGGTTCGTGTGGTAGTAAAGTAATTCATAATGATACGTTCATGAGCAGAAAACAATATTTATTTAATGTTCTTACAAAATGAGGGGGAAATGAAATGCTGTATGTTGTCTGTCAGCATGTTGGTACTCTTGTGTTTCGTCTGCATTTTGTGATATGTAGTTTGACAGCTGGGTTGTCTGTTGGACATAGCAATAGTAGGTAATGATTGGGAGTTTATACAGTATCTATTGTAATGTTTATATATAAATATATATTTGTAATGTATTTATAAATTTATTATTTTTTATTGTTGATTTTGTACTAGTACCATGAATGAGACAGAAGTGATGTACTTGGATACTTTTTAGTTTATTTGGTTCATATTTGTATAATTATAGTTTGTGTGTATATAACTGAATTTTCTAGTAATTAAGTTTTGTTAAAAAGGAAAAATTCTATTTTATAATTGTCAATGCTGGAAAAAGCTTTGAAATGTAGTTTGAAGTTTATATTTGTTTTTGTCACTTGTGTTTTAATTGTTTTATTTTGGTTTTTCCACAGTTTTGGAGAAGATTTGAGAAGAAATCTGATTTGAGGTAAGGTGTTTAGTAAGTCTTTATTTTAATGTTCCCTTTTAAACATTCTGTTGACAATAAGTAATGTTGCGCCAAGGTTATTTTCGTAAACGAAAACTAAAACTAAGACAAACTATTGATCAAAAAACATTTTTGTAAACTGAAATAAAATAAAAATGTCAAAATAAATGAAAAAGTAGAAGTAAACGAAACTAACAACTTTTATTGAAAAACTAACTGAAATAAAATAATAATTATCAAAAATAAATAATCGTTTTTGTAATCATTATGTTCTCACCACATGGCGGAAAAATAAAGACTGCGACATGAACAGCACCTGAATTAAATCTAGGCTACTGCATCAGTTTTTATTGATGTATTTTATGTAACACAAGCGATCAAATCATCATGTTTATGTAAAAAATAACTGCTTCACAAACAGTCTTTTCAAATACCCAGTCGTTAATATTATCACAGCAATATTCTGATTAAAGGTCATAGTTTGGATATAAACACTGATGTGATGTCTATTTTTTGAAAGTAATTGGCGCTTCAAGTAATGTTTGTCGATTGCCTTGTTTCACCACTAGATGGAAACAACTGTTAAACAATGTATTTGTCATTGACTACTAGAGATTGATTCAAAAACGCAGGTTCATCCAGTTATGTTTTTGTGAGCAAATCATTTTTTCATTCAAACCACTTTTTCATAAATTTAATATAAAAAGTTGGTGTATTAAATATATTCTATTTTAAATATTATGTATTAAATGATTAATAATTCATTTAAATGAATTAATCACTTTTTAATAGACTGAAGCAATTAATATTTTGTCTCACATTATTTTGCTTAGTTTAGAATTGCTAGGAAATTGTGATCTCTATTTAATGTCTAAAAAACTGAAACTAAACTATATAAAAACTAAATAGAAATGTGTTCACAAAATAGAAACTAAACTAAAACTAACAAAATTGTTAATGAAACTAATAAAAACTAAACTAAGTTTTATGGCAAATTTAAAAACTATACTAAAATAAAACGAATTTAAAAAAGCTGAACTAAATTAACCTTGGACTACATGTCAAGTAAGTCTCAATAGAGGATCAGTAGACTGTCTGATTAATATCTGCTGTTTATTGTGAAGCCATCTGAACAGACAATCTACTAACTGCAGCTTACAAGAACATGTCAACTTATTCCTACCTTGATCGATCAGTCTACTAATACTGTACTAACACTGTACTGAGAGTCAGCAGGCATGTAACTGCAGTGTTATTTATAGTCAACAGACCATCAAAAACAGTGAAACCAGACGTTTTTATTTCTTAATACTGCAGTATAGTGCAGTGCTGTTAAAGTCATTTTAGGTTGACGCCTAAATCACAGAAAATGTCATGTTATGCAGGCCAAACAATTTTTTGTTGAAGTATAATATCTTTGAAATCATTTGCTTGCAATTACTATGTTTTAACCAAACAATGTGTTACACAAATATAGTAAAACTTTTTTCAAACATGATGCTTATGTTAGGGATGTAATGCAAAATGTAAAAATTGATAGTGAAAATTACTATATTTTTTATAGTGTTTATAAAATAGCATGTTGGTTGGTAATGTTTTAATAAATTACACTAAAGTTGTCATTAGGTAGCAGTAAATGGCTTTCTAAATTAGTGATCCATTGACTAATTCTTTAAAAAGAATTATTCAAAACAGCTGCTAGAAATTTGTTAGACATTAAGGTAGTGATTTAAGAATGGGCTATTAATTCCAATATTTATTTATTTATTTATTTTGATTCAGTGAGAAAATACACTGTTAAATTTGGAGTACAAGTTCAAAGTATAGGTCACCTGGCCAGAAGTCTCTTTCACTTCTTGGAGAAAGGGGTTTATGTCAGTTTAAGTCATGCAGTTTATACCAGGCATTTACTGTATGACATGCTATTGTAATTTTGGAAAACAAAATGTACCTGTTTGCATTGAAGTTTGAGCTTTGTGACTCTGCAGAGGTTTATGCTCATACAGGTACAGTACATTACACACTAAAACTAGTTAAGAAGTTGAAATCTTACTAGATGACCTGTTTAAGAAGACTACATGGAAAAAAACAGATTGTTTAAGAATGTTTAATCTGAATGCCTTTGTGTGTATTCACTGACGCACACATGTATGTGTAGTCATTATATTATTTGCATTTTATATAATTTACATATTCATAGTATACATGTATTTAATGTCTAAATTATTAGGATTTGGTATTGTAGATGAAAACATTTTATACTTGTTTTATTACGGTTTATATTACAGTTTAAGATGGGATAAAATTATTTGAAATGTGAAGAAGGTATGGTGTATTACTTTTTTACAGGTATAAAGCAATAAATAAAGTGAGATGTAAGTCCATAATTCCAGTGCTAGTTATCATTCCAAATAACTATAGCAATCTAACTGGTTGGACAATGTTTGTTTTAGTTAATCAATTGCTGATTATTTACTTTACTGTAATTCCATTATTTTCAGTATATTTTTTTCTATTACATATATTTGTAATTATGTTGTTCGGGTATTATCATCAGCTGATGTGAAGTTATTTAATTGTGTCATTAAGAGTTTTACAATAAAATTAATTAAATGCTTACATTAATTTGATGTTTGCATACATAAACATAAGTGGAATATCTCAAAATGGGATTCAATATAATTAAGTATTTGTAATGTGAAATAACAGTTGATGTTTTTAAATTTTTGTTTGTATTGTATTGCTGTATTATGATGCAGTAATTTGTCATTTAATTTATATTTGTATGTTTTGTGTGTATTTATAGATGCCTCGGACGAAGCATTCTCTGCGCTCCCAGGCTGCCAAGAAGAGGGTAGCTGACCGGATGAGTGCTGATCCAGCAGAGGGCCTGTCCCCTCTTAAAAAAATGGCAGGAATATTGGAACGTTGTGTGCATCACAACGTGCTGTTTGACAATTCCTGCAAACAATCTGATCTTGACAATTCCTGCAAACTATCTGATCTTGACAATTCCTGCAAACAATCTGATCTTGACAATTCCTGCAAACAATCTGATTTTGATTTACCTTTGAATACTCCTGACAAACCATTGAATACCTCTGACAAACCATTGAATACCTCTGACAAACCATTGAATACCTCTGACAAACCATTGAATACTCCTGACAAACCTTTGAAAACAACTCTACCTGAATCTTCCTGTTTGCCTCTCTCTACTGCTAAACATGCTAACATAACTACGAATGCTGTTTCTAATTTATCTCCACAGACATCATACATCAGAGGCTCTTTCCATCAAGGAGATTACCGTTTTGGCCGGAATATGGGAAGGCAATGTGGTGCAAATAGTTTAACTGCAATTCTGATGGGTAAGATGAAAAGTGTGTTGCAGTGGACGAGAAGTGACCTGAATGCTGTTCTGATCCATGGAGATGACCTGTACAGTGCCATGAGAGATGCAGGGATAATCGGCGATCCTGAATACGGCTTCATACGTGTTGATGAGCTACCACACACACACATGCTAAAAAACTCTCTGTTTTCAATAAACTATGGTGAAACATTCACTGGCTTGTTTGGTGTCACTAAATATGAAAAAGGATTTGAACAGTATGCTATGTCGTTTGATGAAGCAGTAAATCGAGCATTTCAGAGTTTTGATGCATGTTTGGTAAATATTAAGCTAGCCATATGTGCCGTTGTCAGAGAAGGATCTTGGTATGCAGTGATTGATCCGCATTCACGACGCAGTGATGGAAGATGTGTAGACAATGGTAAGAGTCTAGTGGCGTACTATTCGAGCATGAAATCTCTGCTTACTCATTTCAGGAAGCTTGGTGTGTCCAAGGATGCACGTTATCATGAATTCGAGGTAACTGGAGTACAGGCAGTTATTGACACAAACGGTCAGCAAGGCAAGTTCTGTCCACAGACCCAGAAAACTGTTAAAGCAGTAAACAAGAGTGAAGGTGAGAAGTCAGAAATGAAAGATGATGTTGGCTGCAGTCAATCTCTGAGTGATTCCATAAACACAGGTAAAATATCTGTGAATGAACCATGTGTGGAGCAGAAAACAGAAACACAACATTATCACCCAACTAATGAAAATGGAGGTGAAGTTGTATTTAACAAACAAACTGCTAGTGTTTCTTTGCCATTTTGTCCGTTAACACTACAGCAACAAAATAATGTTTGCTCAAAGCTGAACATTGTAAACATTGCAAAAGAACAAAACAACACAACTGAGATTATTGAAATGTCTGAGCCTTGTGAAACTAGAGATATTACTGCAGATAGTAACTGCTTCTACAGATCTGTTGCTTATGCTGTAAGTGGAAGTGAACAAGAACACCGAAAAGTGAGACGAGCTGTAGTTACACACATACTGCAGAATGAAGCAAAGTATACTCAGTATCTCAGAGAAGGATACAGTTCTGTACCAGAGTACATTGCCACATCAAGAATGAAATTCCTTGGAAATTGGGCAACTGAGTTGGAAATACAAGCAGCCAGTGATTTAATTGGTGCAGACATATTTACATACAGTCAGGAGAAATGGTTTAAATTTTCATCTTCCAACAACCATGGCTGTCAAGACGGAGGCATATATTTGAAACATGTCAATAGCCGCTATTTTCAAGTTATCGTATGTGGAAAAAATAATGACAGTGTCTGCTCTTCATTTTGTAGAGCCCCATTGCAAGATTTCTTGTCTGATGTAGCATCAAATGTGTCTTCAAACTCATGTGAGGATTATAAAAAGAAAGTTCAATCTAATAGTAGTCCTGAGTTCAGAGAAAAAGAAAAAATGAAAGCAAAGAGAAGACGTAATGAGGATGAAACTTACATGGCAATAATGAAATCAATAATGAAACCCAGCACTGAAAAACACAAGAAAAGTAAACAGCATAAAAAAAAAGTAAAGACATCTAAATTTGATGTGTCCTTGACTGCAAGTAATCATCCATTTGAGTTAACTGATGTCCATGCAAATATGATCGACACAAACAGTCAGCAGGCCAACTCATCCTGTCCAATGATTCAGAAAAATGTTCAAGCAGTAAAAGAGAGTGAAGTTGAGCAGTCAGAAATGGAAGTTGATGTTGGTTGCAGTCAACCTTTGAGTGATTTCATAAATGCAGATAAAATGTCTGTGAATGAAATGTCTGCAGAACAGAAAACAGAAACATGTTCTTTATACCTATCTAATGAAAGTGCAGATGATGTTGAAATTATTTCACAAACTACCAGTGTTCCTTTGCTGTTTAATCCATTAACAGTACAGCAACAAAAGAGTGTTTGCTTAAAGCTGAACATTGTACACATTGTAAAAGAGCAGAATAATACAACTGAAATTGTTGAAATGGCTGAGCCTTGTGAAACAAAGGATATTGTTGGTGATGGTAACTGCTTCTTCAGATCTGTTGCTTATGCTGTAAGTGGAAGTGAACAAGAACACCGAAAAGTGAGACGAGCTGTAGTTACACACATACTGCAGAATGAAGCAAAGTATACTCAGTATCTCAGACAAGGATACAGTTCTGTACCAGAGTACATTGCCACATCAAGAATGAAATTCGTTGGAACTTGGGCAACAGAGATGGAAATACAAGCTGCAAGTGATTTAATTGGTGTAGACATATTTACATACACTCAAGAGAAATGGCTCAAATATTCATGTTCAAACATAACCTCTAATAGACACAGCAGTCAACACAATGGGATTTATTTGAAACATGTGAATAACTGTCATTATGAAGTTGTTTTATCTGTAAAGAGGAAGACTGCTAGCTCCGAGTCCTTTTGTAAATCACTATTTCAGGATTCAATGTTTCATCCATCATTAAAAACTAGCTCAGACCCATGCAAGCTTTATAGACAGAAAGTGCAATACAACAGTAATGCTGACTTAAAACAGGAAAAAATAATTAAATCAAAAAAGCGATATTATGAGGATGAAAAATACAAAGAGTCAATAAAGAAACGTAGCAAAGCAAATTATAAGACCAATGAACATTTCAAAGAAAAAGTAAAGAATTATAGCAGGGATAAATATAAAGAAAAAGAATCTCACAGAGAGTCTGTCAAACAGTACAGTACAGAGAAATATAAAGAAAATGAATCACACAGAGAGTCTGTCAAACAGTACAGTACAGAGAAATATAAAGAAAATGAATCACACAGAGAGTCTGTCAAACAGTACAGTACAGAGAAATATAAAGAAAATGAATCACACAGAGACTCTGTCAAACAGTACAGTACAGAGAAATATAAAGAAAATGAATCACACAGAGAGTCTGTCAAACAGTACAGTACAGAGAAATATAAAGAAAATGAATCACACAGAGACTCTGTCAAACAGTACAGTACAGAAAAATATAAAGAAAATGAATCACACAGAGAGTCTGTCAAACAGTACAGTGTGCAAAAATATCATAATAATGAAATACATAAAAACATGGTGATACATTACAACATACAAAAATATAAAAATGATATTAATTTTGCTAATAATATTAAAATGAGAAATGTTCTAAAACAATGTGAAGTAGGCCTCAAAAGAAATGACATAGATTATGTAATTGAAGAGTTTAAACAAAAAATATCTTCAGGCCCTGAATATGTTTGTGCAGTCTGTCATCGTTGTTGCTTCAAAACGCAGGTCAAACATTGCAATAAAAATAAATATTTTCTGAAATCAACTGAAGTTGGCTGTATTGCAGAAAAATGTATAACACTGAATTATCTTCATAAATGCAATAAACACTGTCGTCAAGATTGTGTGTATAAAAATAGCCCTGCTGAATCTCTATGGATTTGCCACACATGTGACAGAAAAGTTTGTGAAGGTAAAATGCCTGCTGAAAGTGTTGCAAACAATCTTGCTCTGGATCCTATTCCATCTGAACTGAACTGTTTAAACTCTCTTGAGCAACATTTAATAGCAAAGAATATTGCATTTATGAAAATGCTGGCTCTACCACGAGGAGGACAGAATGGAGTTCATGGACCTGTGACTTGTGTCCCATCTAATGTTACAGAAGTGGTGAATCTTCTACCGAGAGCTGAAAATGATGATTTGATGATTCGTGTAAAGCTTAAGAGAAAACTGACATATAAAGGCCATTATGACTATAAATTTGTGCACACTGAGAAAATAAAAACAGCTTTGTCATACTTGAAACAAAATAACACGTTTTATACAGATGTGGAGTTTAATGAGAGTTGGACTAATCCTCTGAGTAAAATAGAAGAAGAGATCAATGATAATACTAACAATGAGCCTGATTTAGACATTTGTCAGGATATGTCTGTTGATAATGAACAAAATACTGAAAAAGAAGATGAGATCAGTGATGAAACACTTCATGATCGGCAGCAGCATGGTTTGTTTATGGATACATGTTTACAGCCAGTGGACATTGCACAAGAAGTTTTAGATCAGCATTTTGATGGCATTATGTCAGTCGCACCAGCAGAAGGCAATAATCCAGTGAGAATGTTAATGGATGAAACTAATGAAGCCAAATGTTTTCCAGTTCTCTTCCCAAAAGGAAGAGGCACATTTCATGATTCACGACCTGAAAAATTAACACTGTCTAGGTATTTAAACAATAGAATTTTAAATGCAGATGGACGTTTTGCTCAAAACATTGATTACATCTTTTACGGACAATATTTGTCTGAGCTCAATCAAGTAATTTCTAATGTGTCTATTGCTTTGAGGAAAGGCTATGATGCAAACAATGACACAAAAATTACCTCAGAAATGCTGACAAACAAAGATTCACTTCAGAGGATTTTAAATTATGATGAGGGTTATAAATTTTTAAAGCCAGTCAGAGGCAGTCCTGTTTTTTGGCAATCTGTTCAAAAAGATTTGTTTGCAATGGTGAGGCAACTTGGGCTCCCAACATGGTTTTGCTCATTTTCATCAGCTGACTTGCGATGGCCAGAGTTAATGCAGTCTATTGTGAAACAAGAGGGTTGTCAAACTCCTATTGATGAACTGGACTGGTCTGATAGATGTGGGATGCTGAAACGAAACCCAGTAATTGCTGCTAGAATGTTTGATCATCGATTCCATTGTTTTCTGAAAGATGTGATTATGTCACCAGCTCAACCCATTGGAAAAGTCATAGATTATTTCTATCGAATTGAATTTCAACAACGTGGCTCACCTCACACACATTGTCTCTTTTGGGTTGAAAATGCACCTCAAGTGGACAGAGATGACGATGATGAAGTTGTAGCATTTGTTGATCAGTATGTTACCTGTGAAATGCCATCTGAACAGCAACAAGAAATGCATGAAATTGTGAGCAGTGTACAACAACACAGCAAAAGACATGCAAAAACATGTAGAAAGAAAGGCACTACATGTAGATTCAACTTTCCACGTCCACCCAGCAAAAATACTTTCATTACAAGAAACAAGCAAATAGATGACGATGAAAATGCAACAGATGATAAAACTAAAGACAAAAATGCAAATACCTCTCGGGCGATATCAAAAGAATTAGCTGAAACTATAATGAAAAAAGTAAGAGAATGTTTGCTGAACAGTGATGCTGTCTTTGACTCTGTTGACTCAATGTTTGCATCTATTGGTATAAATCAAGAAATATTTGAATGTGCTTATAACAAAATGTCAAAGAAAACTAATGTTGTGTTAAAGAGAAAGCCAACTGATATTTGGGTGAATCAGTACAATAAAGACCTTTTGAGATGCTGGAACGCAAACATGGACATACAGTTTGTTGTTGATGCTTATTCTTGCATTGTGTATATCATTTCCTACATTTCCAAAGCAGAAAGAGAAATGGGATTGCTGTTGGCAAATGCTCAAAAAGAAGCACACAAGGAAAGCAACATGGATGCAAAACAAGCTTTAAGAAAACTTGGAAGTGTTTTTCTACATAATAGAGAGGTGTCAGCTCAAGAGAGTGTTTATCGTTTGACCAACATGAAATTAAAAGAAGGATCAAGAAAAGTGGTTTTTATTCCAACTGGTAATAATACAGTAAAAATGAGCTTACCCTTAAACACTATAAATAAAAAAGCTGACAATGGTGATACTGAAAGTGATGATATATGGATGAAAAGCATCACAGACAGATACAGGGCTCGTCCAAAAACAGAGGAATTAACAGGAATGTGTTTAGCTACATTTGCATCACAATACAGAGTTCTGTCTAAATCTGAAAACTCATGTTCAGACAGAGTCAAGCTGGAAAATGACATGGGGTTTGTGAGAAAAAGAACTCGCACAGACTTTGCAGTTGTAAGATATGCTCGTTTTTCACCCACTAAAAATCCAGAAAATTATTATCAAAGTATTTTGGAATTATTTTTACCTCATTTTTTGCAAAGTCAACTGAAACCACCAAATTTTACTTCCTATAGGGATTTTTATGACACTGGATTTATATCAATGCATAATGAAGAGCTTGAGTCAGTGAAAATCATTGTGGACACAAACAGGGCAAAATTTGAAAAAGAAGCAGAGACTATACAAAGAGCTCAAGATGACTTAGAACAACATGGACCAATGGAAGATGCTTGGGCCCAAATCTGTCCAGAAGCAGAACTTGAGCGTTTAGAATGTCTGGATAGTAGAAAAGAACAGCCAATAGAAACAGAGGAAGGTGATGATGTCATACCTGATCTATTACCAAATGTAGGTGCCACATTAGAAAATAATCCATCCACTATGACAAAGAAAGATGCAATGGCTTTGCTGCGTTCTTTAAATGACAAACAGTCACAGATCTTTTATAAAGTGCGGCAGTGGTGTCTAGGAAAAGTGCAAGGTGAAAACCCAGATCCATTTCATGTGTTCATATCAGGCCCTGGAGGAGTTGGAAAGTCAGTATTGATTAAAGCAATCTATTATGAAACCTCTCGTATTCTTTCAAAGTTATCTGAAAACCCAGATGAGACCCATGTGCTCTTAACTGCTCCAACAGGTGTGAGCGCCTTCAATATAAACGCAATGACTGTACATTCAGCTCTCTGTATTGGAATCAATGCTACATTGCCATATCAGCCACTTGGAGATGAAAAAATTAATTCATTGAGATCCAAATTTGGAAAACTGCAAATATTAATAATAGATGAAATTTCAATGGTTGATCATAAACTTTTGGCATATATTCATGGTAGATTGAGACAAATCAAACAAACAGGAGATTATTCTGCATTTGGAAAAGTCTCAATAATAGCAGTTGGAGATTTTTATCAACTTTCTCCCGTCAAAGGAAAACCGCTTTATACTGAACCAGTGAACAGTGTGAATCTTTGGGAAACAAACTTTAGTTTTATTGAACTCACCGAGATTATGAGGCAGAAGGACAAAGAATTTGCTGAATTGCTAAATCGTTTAAGGAAACGTAAGAAAGATGAACCAATGCTTGAACATGACATTACTATGCTTAAAAAATGTGAAACAGGGGATGGTGATGATAGTACAGATATCCACATTTATGCAACCAACCATGAAGTTGATGTCCACAACATACATATGCTGCATAAATTATGTTCTGACATAGTTACTGTGAAAGCACAAGACTTTGAGAGAAATGCTAAAACTGGCCGAATGGAAGAGAAAGATGGCCATCATTACAGAGTTCATAACAGCTGTCTAGAAAAATCTCTTGAATTAGCTGTTGATGCTCGAATAATGCTACTGAAAAATATCAATGTTTCAGATGGTCTTGTGAATGGAATTTGTGGAACAATTAAAGAATTATTTTATGATGATAATGAAATATTTCCATCAAAAATATATATTGAATTTGACAAAGAACAAGTTGGTAAAGAAGCAAGAGCCAAGAATCCATGTTTAAAACCTGGATTGGAGAAAGCAACACCAATTGAACCAGAGGAAGAGAAAGTAACAAGCAGTGGTGATGTCCGAAGACAATTTCCTATAAGATTGGCTTGGGCTTGCACAGTTCATAAAGTACAAGGCCTAACAGTGGACAAGGCTGTTGTTTCAATGAAAAAGATATTTGCTCCAGGACAAGCATATGTAGCTTTAAGTCGGGTGACTTGTCTTGATGGACTCATAATAGAAGACTTCAAAGAAAAAGCTATTTTTGCCAAAGATAACATTGACCAAGCTCTACAGAGTATGCCTCCATTTATTGTTCCATGTGAAACAACAGAAACTTTCACATACAAAATGATGTTACACAATGTTGAAGGGTTAATCCCACATATATTAGACATTCGCCAAGATAAGAGATATTTTGAAGCAGATATGATATGTGTAACAGAGACCTGGTTAAAACCAGACTATGTGGAGAATGCTGTTAGCCTTGCTGGGTACTATTTCCATGACAAATCACGTAGTGATGCATATGACACAAGGCATGATGTTTTTGCTAAACTAAAGGAGGAAAATCATGGTGGTGTTGGTATATATCACAAGGAAAAAGTAACTTTATGTGATTTACCGTGTATTAACATTGAATGTGTAATGTGCAGGATAGAACAACTGAACACAACTATGGCAGTTGTATACAGACCTCCATCATATAACATGCCATTATTTAGAGAGAACTTGATTATCCTAATTAATGAAATGAACTCTTTAGCAGGTGGTAAAATAATTCTAGGAGATTTCAATGAAAACCTTTTTAATAAATCAAGTGTTCATGATGTCATGCAGCATTTTGGTTTCACACAAATTGTTGAAAAAGCAACCACTGAAAATGGCACATTAATTGATCATGTGTATGTAAAAGATATTGACTTGGATCAAATACAGATTGATATCATGCCCACATACTTTAGCTGTCATGAATGCATTGTGGTGAAATGGTTATTGTAATAAAATCGTCCAGCATTATGGGGGGGGTGGGGGATACAGAGGTGGAGTTTAAATGTGGACGGCCTCTGTGGGAATATATGCTGCCTTCACGTGCTATTGGAATCAGTGGCATGCACAGGAGTAAGGGGTGGGACTAAAGGCATGGGGTAAAATCTGATGGAAACATTATTTTAACCACTCTCAGCCCGGTCTCTCTCTCACCCCTGCCTCTTAAATTCCAAATAGAAATATGTCTTTTTAGTATTATCAATCTTTCCGTCTACTGTGAACATGATTTCAATAAAGTGGAACTTAATTTAATCTTTTTGTCCTGCCCATCCATACTAAATTTATAATAATACAATTGTGTTTTTGGTCATGTTAATTACCATTGCAATTTGATCTTAGTTTCAACTGAGGGAGACTTAATTTATTTTTGTCCCTGCTATTGTCTTTTGAAGTGATTATGAAAAGTGGCCTTTCATTAATATTAAGTAAAACTCCAATTAAAACAACATTTCAAACAAGGAATACTTTTTGAGCCATTTTTACAAACTTTGTGCATGCCACTGATGAAAATTTTCTATTTTGAAATTTTATCTAAACATGAAATTAAGTAAACATTTTTAAGTAACACACCAGATGATTTATTCAATATACAGTCCAGAATCACCTTTATTTTGTTATATAGTGCTTTATGTAATGCAGATTGTGTCAAAGCAGGTTTGTTAATTCTGCAAGAGAACAGTAAAAATATTTATAGTTCCAGAGAAAACTCAATTCAACTTTCAAGAATTAATCTGCCCTCTAAAAATGTTTGTCTTTTTTTGCACAGCAAAAAAACTGAACAAAACAAAGTCGTAATTATGATTTTGAGAAATAAGAACTACACAATTTCCAATAGCACGTGAAGGCAGCATTAAGCCCAAAGTATTCTTCATTTTTGTATGCGTACGCAGGTGCTTGACATATGCGCTTCTTAAAACCTTCATCTAAGTCCAGTGTGTGCTCTATTTTTCCAAAGAAGTTATTTATTGACTTGTTAAAATATTTGTAACTCTTTTAAACAAAAATGGAGCTGTGTTGTAGTATGTCAGTCACAAATGCTTTTTCTGATGACGAAATTCACGTCAGCTGTACTGCACACTGTCCCTTACGTATGCATAAAAACTGAACAATACTTTGGGCTTTAGGGTTTTTTCATAGCATTGGTGGGTTTTAAAGCCATTATTCACATTACTATTTAATTATAATAATGAATTATATTTTTAATTTTTAAGTTCAATATTTGTATCAATTGATATATATGTATATATATAAAAAAAGAAAAAAGATCAGGATGACAAAGATGGCCTTTTATGATATTAACACCCACCTATTTTATTTTTATTATTTAATTTGTCATTATTTTCATTTGTTTCTTTGTTTATTCATTCATTCATTCATTCATTCATTCATTCATTCATTCATTGTCTTTATTTAATATTATTGTTCAAAATGTCTATTGTTATTGCATTGCAATGAATTTCTGTACAGTCTTGGATCACAATGTTAGTAATGAAGTCCATAATGAACTACTTTAAATGGTTGTGTGCAGAATGTTTGTAAAGTCTTTTCAACAAAACAGCATAAACAATACAAACAAAAAAGGAACACATGAATGTTCAAAAATACCAGTGTAAAGTTGCTGCTTTATTCTGAACACTTCAGGACATCAACCATTGATCAACAGGTAAGAGTATTTTTTCCAATTGTTACAAGTTGTTAAATAAACAATTTTTCTAATCAGAACCTTTCTGTTTACAGCTATATCGAATGCCTTACTTTGACGATGACATCATCTTCATCATGAGGACAACATTCAATTCTACTGAACTCTACGCAAGAATTTGACTTCCATGAGCATTCACCACAACAGCATACAACCATTACTCTTCTGGATGTTTGATTCAAGGCAAGTTGGTTTCATGGACTTCGTGGTCATTTTACTAAATACTGAATATAGTATATATGTGCATCAGTTTAGAAGCAATTCAGCTTCTGAACAACTGTACGACTCTTTTTTAACACCACTGACTGGACTGTGTTTGAACATCACAATGTTGATTTGTACAGCTCTGCTGTGCTTTTTTATATAAATATCTGCATTGATTATGTCACACAAAAAAAAATCTGTGTTATATGAGCATGTGGATACAACATATCAACGGATTATGCTATTTGATCTGCCATCCATGCTATACTTTTGCACCTGGAGCAAGGAGAAATGTGAATGTGATTTTTTCCATTATGAGGACACCTGTTGTGACTTTAATAGTATTATACCCTTCAGACACTTGTCCAAGATGTTTGCCCTCATCTTCCTATACATGACTTCTTATCAGGCAAAGCATAATCATCATAATTGATTTCAGGGAATAAGCAGAATGACCATCGTGATACCACTTGCAAAGCAGACTGCAGTAACCTTCCTTAATGATTACAGGCCAGTGACTTTAACACAAGAAACCCAGAGCTGCTTGGAAAGACTGATCAAGTCACCCACATCAAGTGTGATCCCCTACTCAATTTACACTGTGACCAATAAGCATATGGATATGTCAACAGAGGATGTTACTGTCTTCCATGCTATACTGTTGCACCTGGATAAACTGGGAATCTACGAATGGTTGCTATATGACGACACAAGCTCTGAATTTAATTCTATTATATTCCTCACAAACTTTTCCTAGATGTTTCACGTCATCTTCCTATGCATACAGGACTTCTTAACAAATTAACCATAATCATAATAATTGATTTCAGGGAATAAGCAGAATGACCATCGTGATGCCACTTGCAAAGAAGACTGGAATAACCTGCCTTAATGATTACAGCCCAGTGACTTTAACACAAGAAATCCAAAGCTGCTTGGAAAGACTGATCAAGTCAACCACATCAAGTGTGATCCCCTAATCAATTTACACTGTGACCAGTAAGCATATGGATATGTCAACAGATGATGCTACTTTCATGCTACTTTCTTCCATGCTATGCTGTTGCACCTGGAGCAAGGAGCAATATGGGGATTTTTCCAATATGAGGACACCTGTTTTGACTTTAATAGTATTATACCCTTCAGACTCTTGTCCAAGATGTTTGCCATCGTTTTCCTATTCATACAGGACTTCTTAACAGTCTAACCATAATCATAATAATTGATTTCAGGGAATAAGCAGAATGACCATCGTAATACCACTTGTAAAGAAGACTGGAATAACCTTCCTTAATGATTACAGGCCAGTGACTTTAACACAAGAAATCTAGAGCTGCTTGGAGAGACTGATCAAGTCAACCACATCAAGAATGATCCCCCACTCAATTTACACTGTGACCAATAAGCATATGGATATGTCAACAGATGATGCTACTTCCATGCTACTTTCTTCCATGCTATGCTGTTGCACCTGGAGCAAGGAGCAATATGGGGATTTTTCCAATATGAGGACACCTGTTCTGACTTTAATAGTATTATACTCCTCATAAACTTTTCCAAGATGTTTGCCCCCATCTTCCTATGCATACAGGACTTCTTAAGCAAGTAACCAAAAACATTCAGGATGGGACACCAGTTTTCTAAAATGTTTGACCTAGACCTCCAACACAACATGTTTCTGTGTATAGAAATCTTCTTAAGAATTTAACCATGATCATTTAACATGGTCTCTAACTGCTTCCAGAAGATTGTTATGAGGACTTTCACACAAAGTATTGCATACCAGTCTACAACATCAATCAGAGACAGAAAAACCTCAGGAAAGTAAATCTAATCTGTCACAGCAGCTTCTGGTCTCCTTCTATCAGTGCTCCACTGGCAATGTCCTGGCCCACACAATAGTAGTATTATGCTGCTAAAAAACTGTATTATTACAGAAACTGTATTATTTGCAACTTCTAAATACATGTGTTTTTAAAAATATTCATTTACATATATTTGTATGAGCACAGTGTCAGTCAGTGCACTTTCATTTCATTAAAGAAAGTGTTTTAAGGTTGCTACTAAGAAAAATATAATATTCTTGATATGTTAATATGTTTGTATCTTTAATGTATTACTTTATATCTACCTTTTTGTTAATCAATGATTCATTTTTACTTTGAAAATGCATTTTACATGCACTAAAAACTAATGAATGAATAATGTTTTGTTTTTTCAACTTTATGTTTTTATTTATTTTATATTTCTATATTTTCTAACTTGAAATTATATCTCACAATTTTTTTAATTAATGTCAATTTTGTTTTAAAAGTATGTATTAACACAAATACAAAGACTTTATTGCTTTCATCAATACAAACACCTAAAACTGCAGAAATGAATGAATGAATGAATGAATGAATAAGTTTTATTTGCAATTACTGCATATTTTTCAATTTTACTTTTCAAATGACTTCTTTTATATGAGTTTTGGACTTCTATGTATTTCAAAGCATTTTCTGACTGTAATGTATAAAAAGAACTGAAATGTAATCAATTATTATTAATTTGTTCCTATATTTGTCTTATTTTTACTTTTGAATGTACTTGGATTTAAAATGTTTTTTTTTTCATTCTGTAATGTCAATATCTTATATATATATATATATATATATATATATATATATATATATATATATATATATATATATATATATATATATATATATACATATACAGACACATACATACAAACAGTTGAAATTGAATGAATGCCCGCTAATTAACAATTATTTTACAGGTTGATTTTTTTTTTTTTTTAATCTGTCATGTTTTTTGTCACACTCAACCTTTTTTTTTGTACCTGTATGTTTAATTTGTTGGTTTGCTGTACATTTCTGCCTTAAAAGTATACAAACAACTAACTTACAATGAAACAAATATTTTGAATAATGTTGTTTTACCAGTTTTGCATTATGTACTTTGAATTAAAATGATTGTAACATTATAACATTGAATTATTTGTACCAATTCCTTCATTATTATTATCATCATAATTATAAGCAAATAAATTCTTAAACTCATTAACATACAATCACATGAATCTTGAGGACATACATCATAAGGATAAAATCAAAGACGGTGAAATCCTGTCAGTTCTATTAAAAACATAGATTAATTTTGACTTTCAGTGTTTATTACAGGCTTTCACCTTGTGTGTTTATTGGTCTGATGGTTTAAAAACCCATTTTGGGTTCATTTAACCCATCAGTAGCCATATAGGACATTTGAAAGTATATTATAATTAAATAAAACAGTCCACCATGTTTATTGATATATCAAGTCAATTCACCTTTATTTATATAACGCTTTAGGTCTGATCTCCATGAAACTTTGCAAGCATGTTAACATTCATTTAACACATGTTTTCACCAAATTTTGTAAAGTTTTGAGCTTTGTTTAGGTTCTATAGACTGTTGGTTGTATTTGGCCATGCCCCTTTTCTAAATAAACCTGTTATAGCAACCAAAGGACCAATTTCACAATTTTTATTTTGATAGTTATTGATCTAGACAGTCCAGAGAATATTACTGCAGTGGCTTTTTTGACATTGACTGAAAAACCTAGGACTATAGTTTGCAAAAGTAGGTTTTCAACGTAATTGTGAACATTTTATGAACAATTGACATAACAGCAATAGTTCTTCAGACAAAGTTGTTCACTATCAGGAAGTCAATCAAATGATATGCATACTGAGTGGATGCAATAATGACAGCTCAAAACCAACTCAATATATAACTAACAAAACACATTAATGATGGAGAATACACTCACAAACACAAATGAATATTCATTAAGCATTATTACACACACACACACACACACACACACACAAAGACATTTTGTTGCACATAAGAGATTTCTTTAATAAATGATAGGTGACAAAATGCTAACTGCAAATGTTTTTATTTTGATTGTTTATATAATGTTTCACTGTACTCATAATCTTGTATACTTATGAAATATGTTATATCTTTATAACTGAAGAGTTAAAATTTGATTAAATGTTAGTTGAAATGTTATAACAATGATTTAGTATCATCTACGTATGCTTTCACAAGCATAAAAAGTCATAAAAATAAAAAAACACTGTTCTGCTAAAATTAACACACGCACTAGCAGTCTTCTACTGCCATCTACTGGCTATAGTTGCAATTTCATGTTTCAAATAGACATGCATTGTTTTTAAGCTTTATAACTACTACATTGCCTTTTTTACCCAATCTCAATACAATATATGTTTGTTTAGAGTCATAGGATTATTAATTTACTTATGTTTGTACATTTTTGCTTTCTTTTTGGATTTATACATTTTGGATAAAGTAGATCATGGTTTTTTAAATAATATCAAACATTTAAAGAAGAATTTGATTGACAGCACTGTTCCTAGAGGCAAAGTTGTTCAGAATGAGGAGATCTATCATATGTTATGAAGATATAGTCTATATGTAAAGAGATAGACGTTTCATTGGGTTTTCAGTTGTTTAACAATAGAAAAAAAAACATGTTTTTGAAACCTTTTTAACTGTTATAGCGCCACCTAACCAAAGGACAATTTTTTTTTTTCCGATAATTATATATATGATCTAGAGAGTCCAGAGAATATAACTGCAGTAGTTTTATCGAGATCAAGCGAAAAACCTAGGACTAGTTTGCAAAAGTTTCAGAGAGTTTGTACTCCCAAGTCAAACTTCCAAGACTGAACTATGAAGGACACAAGTCCGAACTTTGCATACTTGGTATTGAGAAAGGGCCAAGGATTTCAATGATATAAGGCACTTGAGTCTAGGACAAACGGTTTAGGAATTATGAAAGGTTTTGCGTTTCGGTTCGCTGTACCGCCAACCAATGGTCCGATTGGGCTGATTCTTTGTCAGGTTGTCCTCGATTTTTGCTCTATAATCTGACCAACTTTCAAGTCTCTAGGCCTTACGGTTTCGACTGCCCGTTTACACACACAGACACATGCACACACATTTTGTTGCACAAAAAAGATTTCTGTAATAAATGATGGCTAATATAACATTTACTGAAGGTCCTTTTAAGAGTTTATATGTAATTTTCAGGTTGCAATGTAACCATATTCTGGCATAATTGTAAAAACTGATATGTCTGTTTGAACTAAATAGTAAACTTTGCCTAAACATGACTTTAAATGTATTACAGTGATTTTATTAGCATGAAGCCATAAGAAAACTCATAAACTACTGTTTCAGTTGATGAATGAGCCCATTATTGGTCTCGCGCTGCCATCTAGTGGTTAAAATTGCAATTTCATTCAGTTTAATGCACTATTGTGTTTTTTAACGTTTATATAGTTGTTATAGTGTTATTTTTTGCCCAATCTCTTGCAAATTTTGCCTTCTTGTTTAGAATGAAATTATGCATAATTTTATGAAGTAAAGAGTGCTTTCTTTGAGCATTTTTTAGGCTTTTTGGGTAAACTGTGTCAAGAACATATTTTTGAATGTCCCTGTTTGCTATCCAAATGCAAATGTTCAACATTTTTTGATAATTATTGACCAAGAGAGTCTGAAGAATTGTACTGCACTGATATTATTGAGTATGGGTTGAAAACCCAGGACGAGTTCACCAAAGTATGTTTTTTAAATTATCTCACGTATTAAAAGAACAGTTTGATTTACAACAGTTGTCCTAGAGGCAAAGTTGTTCAAAATAAGGAGATCTATCATATGATATGAAGATATACTGTATATGTGACGATATTGATGTTTAATTGGGTTTTTAGTTCTATATACAATAGTAATATCATGTTTTTGACACCTTTTTAACTGTTATAGCGCCACCTATGGTCCGATCTTCATGAAACTTTGCATGCTTGTTAAGGGTCACCTCGTACATGTTGACACCCACTTTTGTAAAGTTTTGAGTTTTTGTTTAGTTTTAATAGGCTTTTGAGTACGTGTGGTCACACCCCTTTTCTAAATTAGCTGATTATAGCCAACCAAAGGACAAAATTCAACATTTTTTTGATAATTATTTATCTAGAGAGTCCAGAGAATATTACTGCAGTGGTTTGATCCAGATCAGGCGAAAAACCTAGGACTAGTTCGCAAAAGTATGTTTTTAACATATTTGTGAATAATTAATGAAGCATTTGATTGACAGCAATGGTTCTTGAGTCAAAATTTCTCTGCATGAGGGGATCTATCAAATGATATGTATCTTGTGCGGATGTCTGAAACGCCGCGTGATTACAGAGCCAAAAATAATCGTTAGCGCCAACTAGTGGCCGATTTCTTTCAAAATTCTTACAGACCTTCAGGGTCATGAGTCAAACATGCCCACCGAGTTTCATTCCGATCGACCTCCGTAAACCTTGTCAAATAGGTCCTCAAACTTCATTGGCCAATGGCGGCCATGTTTTTTGAGATACGCCAATGTCCTCATAGATACTTGTGGCCCTTTGGTCCAAGACACTGCATACCAATTTTCAAGTCGATCGGACTAACGGCTGTGTATTTATAGCTGTTTATATGTTTTTTCCGCCTTATAGCGCCACCAAGTGGAAAAGCTCCGCAATTTTTTTCATTTGACCAAAGATTAAGCTTATACACACGTGTACCGAGTTTGGTGAAGATATCTCATTCCATCCAAAAGTTATAGCCATTTTAGTAAAAGTGGCCCCGTCACTTTCGAACGTTTTGGTGGCCCTTTGCTACCGTGAGTCAAAAGTTCAACTTTTTTTTGATAATTATTGATATTCAGTGTCCAGAGAATATTTCTGCACTGGTTTGGTTCCGATCGGGCGAAAAACCTAGGACTAGTTCGCAAAAGTAGGTTTTGGACAAATTTCAAAATGGCGGAAAAATTTGCATACCGGAAATGAAATCGGAGATAGCCATTTTGTTTTGATTGAGCCAAGGATTCCAATGATATAAGATTCTTGAGTGTAGGACAAACGGTTTAGGAGTTATGATAGGTTTCGCGTTTCGGTGCGCTATAGCGCCACCTATGGTCCGATTGGGCTGATTCTTTGTGAGGTTCTCCTCGATTTTTGCTCTATCATCTGACCAAGTTTCAAGTCTCTAGGCCTTACGGTTTGGGCTGCCCGTTCAGTTTTACGGCAGAAAAATAATAATAATAATAATAATAATAATAAAAATCCTAACAAAAACAATAGGGATTCAGTGCTACGCACTCGAACCCCTAAAAATCCTAACAATTACAATAGGGATTCAGTGCTACGCACTCGAACCCCTAATTAAAGCTGCAAGCAGCATTGAGCGGGGTTCGAGTATTTAAGGCCTTTACGGATTCTATACCGTTAGGGTGTTGGCCAACACGAAATATATGGCTGACACCAGAACTTACACATTATGAAGAATTCACTCACAAACAGAAACATACACAGAAATTAAATGGTTAAACTATTTTGTTCATTAAGCACGATTACAGACACAGACAGATGCACACATATTTTGTTGCACATAAGAGATTTGTACAATAAATGATAAGTGACAACATGCTTAAAACTTGTGTTTTTAAGATTTGATATATCATTGTCATGTTTCACTGTAATCATAATCATGTGTAATTGTCAAATATGATATATCTGTATCAATTAAGTTTTAAACTTTGGCTAAATGTGATTTGAAAAGTAATATCAGTGATTTAGTATCATTTACATATAAATTCACAACTATATAAAGCCATTAAACCATACAAAGCACTGTTCTGGTAAATCTGTATGTGTAAGCCCATTAGTGGTATTCTACTGCCATCTAGTGGCTATAGTTGTGATTTTGTTGAAACAGAGGTGCATTATTTTTAGCTTTATAACTATTAAATTGCCTTTTTTGCCCAGTGTCCATAAACATCTGCTTGTTTTGAATCATATGATACATAATTTTACTTAGGTTTGTGAATTTTTGTTTTATTTTAGTATTTGTGGACTTTAATCTACACTAGATAAAAAGCATATTATGAAATGGCCCTGTTATAGCTGTCCAAATGCAAATGTTCAACATTTTTTTGATAATTACTGACCAAGAGAGTCTGGAGAACTGAACTGCACTGATTTTATTGAGTATGGGTTGAAAAGCCAGGACGAGTTCACCAAAGTATGTTTTTAAAATGATCTCACGTTTTAAAAGAACAGTTTGATTGACAACATTGGTCCTAGAGGCAAAGTTGTTCAGAATGAGGAGATCTATCATATGATATGAAGATATAGTGTATATGTGAAGATATTGACGTTTAATTGGGTTTTTAGTTCTATATACAATAGAAATATCATGTTTTTGACACCTTTTTAACTGTTTTAGCGCCACCTATGGTCCGATCGTCATGAAACTTTGCATGCTTGGTAAGGGTCATCTGCTACATGTTGTCACCCATTTTTGTAAAGTTTTGAGGTTTTGTTTAGTTTTTATAGGCTTTTAAGTACGTGTGGTCACACCCCTCTTTCTAAATTAGCCCATTATAGCCAACCAAAGGACAAAATTCAACATTTTTTTGATAATTATTGATCTAGAGAGTCCAGAGAATATTACTGCAGTGGTTTGATCCAGATCGGGCGAAAAACCTAGGACTAGTTCGCAAAAGTAGGTTTTTAACATATTTGTGAATAACTAATGAAGGATTTGATTGACAGCAATGATTCTTGAGTCAAAGTTTCTCGGCATGAGGGGATCTATCAAATGATATGCATATTGTGTGGATGTGTGAAACACAGCGCGATTACAGAGCCAAAAAACTCGTTAGCGCCAACTAGTGGCCGATTTTTTTCAAAATTCTTACAGACCTTTAGGGCCGTGAGTCGAACATGCCCACTGAGTTTCGTTCTGATTGACCTCTGTTAACCTTGTCAAATAGGTGCTCAAACTTCATTGGCCAATGGCGGCCATGTTTTTTGAGATACGCCAATGTCCTCATAGACACTTGTGCCCCTTTGGTCCAAGAGACTGCATACCAATTTTGAAGTCGATCGGACTAACGGCTGTGTATTTATAGCCAAAAATATGTTTTTTCCGTTTTATAGCGCCACCAAGTGTTCAAGCTCCATAATTTTTTTTGATTTGACCAAAGATTAAGCTTATACATATGTGTACCGAGTTTGGTGAAGATATCTCATTCCGTTCAAAAGTTATAGCCATTTTAGTAAAAGTGGCCCCGTCGGTTACGGACGTTTTGGTGGCCCTTTGCGACCATGAGTCAAAAATTTCACTTTTTTTTGATAATTATTGATATTTAGTGTGCAGAGAAAATTCCTGCACTGGTTTGGTTCCGATCGGGCAAAAAACCTAGGACTAGTTCGCAAAAGTAGGTTTCGGACATACGTCCATTTTGCGGGAAAACGGTGCGTCCTAGAGAAAAAAAGTCGCCTTTGCACTTTTGTCCGGGCTGACCCAAGGATCACAAGGATGTAAAGTTTTTGAGTCTACGGCAAGCGGTTTACGAGAAAAAGCCAAAAAACTCAAAAAATTTAGTTTTTTACGCTGTAGCGCCACCTTTAGTCCGATTGGGGCGAGTCTTTGGATTATCCATTCTGGCCGCAGTCCCCACAATCTGACCAAGTTTCAAGTCTCTAGGCCTTACGGTTTGGGCTGCACATTCAGTTTTAGGGCAGAATAATAATAATAATAATAATAAATATAGCTGCAAGCAGCAATTAACGGGGTTCGAGTATTTAAGGCCTTTACGGCTTCTAAACCGTTAGGGTGTTGGCCAACACGAAATATATGGCTGACACCAGAACATATCCATTATGAAGAATTCACTCACAAACAGAAACATACACAGAAATGAAATGGTTAAACTATTTTGTTCATTAAGCATGATTACAGACACAGACAGACGCACACATATTTTGTTGCACATAAGAGATTTGTACAATAAATGATAAGTGACAACATGCTTAAAACTTGTGTTTTTAAGATTTGATATATCATTGTCATGTTTCACTGTAATCATAATCATGTGTAATTGTCAAATATGATATATCTGTATAAATTAAGTTTTAAATTTGGCTAAATGTGATTTGAAAAGCTATAACAGTGATTTAGTATCACTTACATATCAATTCAAAACTACATAAAGCCATTAAACCATACAAAGCACTGTTCTATTAAAATGTGTAAGCCCATTAGTGGTATTCTACTGCCATCTAGTGGCTATAGTTGTAATTTTGTTGAAATAGAGGTGCATTTTTTTTAAAGCTTTATAACTACTAAATTGCCTTTTTTTTGCTCAGTGTCCATGAACATATGCTTGTTTTGAATCATATGATACATAATTTTACTTAGGTTTGTGAATTTTTGTTTTATGTAAGTATTTGTAGACTTCTAATGTACACTAGATAAAAAGCATATTATGAAATGGCCCTGTTATAGCTGTCCAAATGCAAATGTTCAACATTTTTTTGATAATTACTGACCAAGAGAGTCTGGAGAATCGTACTGCACTGATTGTATTGAGTATGGGTGGAAAACCCAGGACGAGTTCACCAAAGTATGTTTTTTAAATGATCTCATATATTAAAAGAACAGTTTGATTTACAACAGTGGTCCTAGAGGCAAAGTTGTTCAGAATGAGGAGATCTATCATGTGATATGAAGATATAGTGTATATTTGAAGATATTGACGTTTAATTGGGTTTTAAGTTCTTTATACAATAGAAATATCATGTTTTTGACACCTTTTTAACTGTTATAGCGCCACCTATGGTCCGATCTTCATGAAACTTTGTATGCTTGTTCAGGGTCACTTGGTACATGTTGACACCCATTTTTGTAAAGTTTTGAGTTTTTGTTTAGTTTTTATAGGCTTTTGAGCATGTGTGGTCACACCCCCTTTTCTAAATTAGCCCATTATAGACAACCAAAAGACAAAATTCAACATTTTTTTGATAATTATTGATCTAGACAGTCCAGAGAATATTACTGCAGTGGTTTGATCCAGATCGGGCAAAAAACCTAGGACTAGTTCGCAAAAGTAGGTTTTTAACATATTTGTGAATAATTAATGAACGATTTGATTGACAGCAATGGTTCTTGAAGCAATTTTTCTCGACATGAGGAGATCTATCAAATGATATGCATATTGTGTGGATGTGTGAAACGCCGCGCGATTACAGAGCCAAAAACACTCGTTGGCGCCAACTAGTGGCCGATTTCTTTCAAAATTCTTACAGACCTTTAGGGCCGTGAGTCGAACATGCCCACCGAGTTTCGTTCTGATTGACCTCCGTTAACCTTGTCAAATAGGTGCTCAAAATTCATTGGCCAATGGCGGCCATGTTTTTTGAGATACGCCAATGTCCTCATAGACACTTGTGCCCCTTTGGTCCAAGAGACTGCATACCAATTTCGAAGTCGATCGGACTAACGGCTGTGTATTTATAGTCAATAATATGTTTTTTTCGTTTTATAGCGCCACCAAGTGTTCAAGCTCCGCAATTTTTTTGATTTGACCAAGGATCGAGCTTATACACATGTGTACCGAGTTTGGTGAAGATATCTCATTCCGTTCAAAAGTTATAGCCATTTTAGTAAAAGTGGCCCCGTCGGTTACGGACGTTTTGGTGGCCCTTTGCGACCATGAGTCAAAAATTCCACTTTTTTTTGATAATTATTGATATTCAGTGTGCAGAGAATATTCCTGCACTGGTTTGGTTCCGATCGGGCAAAAAACCTAGGACTAGTTCGCAAAAGTAGGTTTCGGACATACGTCCATTTTGCGGGAAAACGGTGCGTCCTAGAGAAAAAAAGTCGCCTTTGCACTTTTGTCCGGGCTGACCCAAGGATCACAAGGATGTAAAGTTTTTGAGTCTACGGCAAGCGGTTTACGAGAAAAAGCCAAAAAACTCAAAAAATTTAGTTTTTTGCGCTGTAGCGCCACCTTTAGTCCGATTGGGGCGAGTCTTTGGATTATCCATTCTGGCCGCAGTCACCACAATCTGACCAAGTTTCAAGTCTCTAGGCCTTACGGTTTGGGCTGCACATTCAGTTTTAGGGCAGAATAATAATAATAATAATAATAATAATAATAATAATAATAAAAATCCTAACAAAAACAATAGGGATTCAGTGCTACGCACTCGAACCCCTAATTAAAGCTGCAAGCAGCATTGAGCGGGGTTCGAGTATTTAAGGCCTTTACGGCTTCTATACCGTTATGGTGTTGGCCAACATGAAATATATGGCTGACACCAGAACACATCCATGATTAAGAATTCACTCACAAACAGAAACATACACAGAAATGAAATGGTTAAACTGTTATGTTCATTAAGCATGATAACACACACAGACAGATGCACACACATTTTGTTGCACGTAAGAGATATCTTTAATAATATAACAGGTCCTTTTAAGAGTTTATATCCCATTTTCAGGTCTCACTGTAACCAAAATCTGGCTTAACTGTAAAAACAAATATGTCTGTATGAAGAAAATGGTCAATTTTGACAGCAGTGATCCTAGAGACAAAGTGTTTTTAGAATGAGGCAATCTGTCATATGATATGAAGATATAGTGTATATGTGAGTATATAGACATTTTATTGTGATTTCAGTTCATTTACAATCGAAATATCATGTTTTTGACACCTTTGTAACTGTTATAGCGCCACCTATTGTCCGATCTTCATGAAACTTCACATGCTTGTTAAGAGTCATCGTATACATGTTGTCACCAATTTTTGTAAAGTTTTGAGTTTTTGTTTAGGTTCTATAGGGTTTTGAGTATATGTGGCCACGCCCCTTTTCTAAATGACCCTGTTATACCCAACCAAAGGACAAAATTCAACATTTTTTTGATAATTATTGATCTAGAGAGTCCAGAGAATATTACTGCAGTGGTTTGATCGAGATCGGGCAAAAAACCTAGGACTAGTTCGCAAAAGTAGGTTTTTGACATATTTGTGAATAAATAATGAACGTTTTGATTGACAGCAATGGTTCTTGAGACAAAGTTTCTCGGCAGGAGGAGATCTATCGAACGATATGTATCTTGTGTGAATGAGTGAAACGCCGCACGATTACAGAGCCAAAAAACCTCGTTAGCGCCAACTAGTGGCCAATTTCTTTCAAAATTCTTACAGAACTTTAGGGTCATGAGTTGAACATGCCCACCGAGTTTCGTCCCAATTGACCTCCGTTAACCTTGTCAAATAGGTGCTCAAACTTTATTGGACAATGGCGGCCATGTTTTTTGAGATATGCCAATGTCCTCATAGAAACTTGTGCCCCTTTGGTCCAAGAGTCTGCATACCAATTTTCAAGTCGATTGGACTAATGGCTGTGTATTTATAGCCAAAAATATGTTTTTTCCGTCTTATAGCGCCACCAAGTGGTCAAGCTCCGAAATGTGTTTTGATTTGACCAAGGAATAAGTGTATACATATATGTACCGAGTTTGGTGAAGATATCTCATTCCATTCAAAAGTTATAGCCATTTTAGTAAACATGGCCCCGTCACTTACAAACGTTTTGGTGGCCCTTTGCGACCGTGAGTCAAAAATTCAACTTTTTTTTGATAATTATTGATATTCAGTGTCCACAGAATATTTCTGCACTGGTTTGGTTCCAATCGGGTGAAAAACCTAGGACTAGTTCGCAAAAGTAGGTTTCGGACAAACGTCCAGTTTTCGGGGTCAAGCGTACGTCGCAGCTCAAAAATTTCGCAATACACTTTTGTTCGGCCTGACCCAAGGAACGCAACGATGTAAAGTTTTTGAGTCTACGACAAGCGGTTTACGAGATTATGGCCAAAATGTCGAAAAAAATGTTTTTTTGCGCTCTAGCGCCACCTATGGTCCGATTAGGCTCATTCTTTTTTCAGGATGTCCCCACAGGGAGCTCTACCTTCTGGCCAAGTTTCAAGTCTCTAGGTCTTACGGTTTGGGCTGCACGTTCAGTTTTAGGAAAAAAAAAAAGATTATTTTAGCGATTACAAATAAACATTAAAGCTGCAAGCAGCATTGAGCGGGGTTCGAGTATTTAAGGCCTTTATGGCTTCTATACCGTTAGGGTGTTGGCCAACATGAAATATATGGCTGACACCAGAACATATCCATTACGAAGAATACACTCACAAACAGAAACATACACAGAAATGAAATGGTTAAACTATTGTGTTCATTAAGCACGATTACACACACAGACAGATGCACACATATTTTGTTGCACATAAGAGATTTGTACAATAAATGATAAGTGACAAAATGCTTAAAACTTGTGTTTTTAAGATTTGATATATCATTGTCATGTTTGACTGTAATCACAATCATGTGTAATTGACAAATATGATATAATATAAATTAAGTTTTAAACTTTGGCTAAATGTGATTTGAAAAGGTATAACAGTGATTTAGTATCATTTACATATGAATTCAAAACTATATACAGCCATTAAACCCTACAAAGCACTGTTCTATTAACATGTGTAAGCCCATTAGTGGTATTCTACTGCCATCTAGTGGCTATAGTTGTATTTTTGTTAAAATAGAGGTGCATTGTTTTTAAGCTTTATAACTGCTAAATTGCCTTTTTTTTGCCATAAACATATGCTTGTTTTGAGTCATATGATACATAATTTTACTTAGGTTTGTGAATTTTTGTTTTATTTTAGTATTTGTAGACTTTAATCTACACTAGATAAAAAGGAAATTATGAAATGGCTCTGTTATAGCTGTCCAAATGCAAATTTTCAACATTTTTTTTTGATAATTATTGACTACGAGAGTCTGGAGAATTGTACTGCACTGATTTTATTGAGTATGGGTAGAAAACCCAGGACCAGTTTACCAAAGTATGTTTTTAAATTTATCTCACGTATTAAAAGAACAGTTTGATTGACAAGATTGGTCCTAGAGGCAAAGTTGTTCAGAATGAGGAGATCTATCATATGATATGAAGATATAGTGTATATGTGAAGATATTTACGTTTAATTGGGTTTTTAGTTCTATAAACAATAGAAATATCATGTTTTTGACACCTTTTTAACTGTTATAGCGCCACCTATGGTCCGATCTTCATGAAACTTTGCATGCTTGTTCAGGGTCACCTGGTACATGTTGACACCCATTTCTGTAAAGTTTTCAGTTTTTGTTTAGTTTTTATAGGCTTTTGAGTATGTGTGGTCACACCCCCTTTTCTAAATTAGCCCATTATAGCCAATCAAAGGACAAAATTCAACATTTTTTTGATAATTATTGATCTAGAGAGTCCAGAGAATATTACTGCAGTGGTTTGATCCAGATCGGGCAAAAAACCTAGGACTAGTTCGCAAAAGTAGGTTTTTAACATATTTGTGAATAATTAATGAAGGATTTGATTGAGAGCAATGGTTCTTGAGTCAAAGTTTCTCGGCATGAGGGGATCTATCAAATGATATGCATATTGTGTGGATGTGTGAAACGCCGCGCGATTACAGAGCCAAAAACACTCGTTAGCGCCAACTAGTGGCCGATTTCTTTCAAAATTCTTACAGACCTTTAGGGCCGTAAGTCGAACATGCCCACCGAGTTTCGTTCTGATTGACCTCCGTTAACCTTGTCAAATAGGTGCTCAAACTTCATTGGCCAATGGCGGCCATGTTTTTTGAGATACGCCAATGTCCTCATAGACCCTTGTGCCCCTCTGGTCCAAGAGTCTACATACCAATTTTCAAGTAGATCGGACTAACTGCTGTGTATTTATAGCCAAAAATATGTTTTTTCCGTCTTATAGCGCCACCAAGTGGTCAAGCTCCGAAATTTGTTTTGATTTGACCAAGGATCGAGCTTTTACACATGTGTACCGAGTTTGGTGAAGATATCTCATTCCGTTCAAATGTTATAGCCATTTTAGTAAAATTGACCCCTCACTTTCGAACGTTTTGGTGGTCCTTTACGACCATGAGTGAAAAATTCAACTTTTTTTTGATAATTATTGATATTCAGTGTCCAGAGAATTTTTCTGCACTGGTTTGGTTCCGAACGGGTGAAAAACCTAGGACAAGTTCGCAAAAGTAGGTTTCGGACATACGTCCATTTTTCGGGGTCAACCGTGCGTCGCAGCTCAAAAATTTTGCAATACACTTTTCTTCGGCCTGACCCAAGGAACGCAACGATGTAAAGTTTTTGAGTCTACGACAAGCGGTTTACGAGATTATGGCCAAAATGTAAAAATTTTTAGTTTTTTGCGCTGTAGCGCCACCTATGGTCCGATTGGGCTGATACTTTGATAGGTTCTCCTCGATTTTTGCTCTATCTGCTGACCAAGTTTCAAGTCTCTAGCACTTACGGTTTGGGCTGCACGTTCAGTTTTACGGCAGAAAAAAAATAATAATAATAAAAATCCTAACAAAAACAATAGGGATTCAGTGCTACGCACTCGAACCCCTAATAAAAATCCTAACAATTACAATAGGGTTTCAGTGCTACGCACTCGAACCCCTAATTAAAGCTGCAAGCAGCATTGAGCGGGGTTCGAGTATTTAAGGCCTTTTTCGACTTTTACGCTGTTAGGGTGCAGACCAACATCAAATGAATGACATATCATATGAAGATGTAGTGTTTGAGTGAATATATGAGCATTTTTTTATTGTAGCAATTTGAGGTCATTTAATATAGAATTTTCATATTTTGGACACCTTTTTAACTGTTATAGCGCCACCTATGGTCCGATCTTCATGAAACTTTACATGCTTGTTAAGGGTCATCTGGTACATATTATCACCAATTTTTGTAAAGTTTTGAGTTTTTGTTTAGTTTTTATAGGCTTTTGAGTATGTGTGGTCACACCCTCTTTTCTAAATTAGCCCATTATAGCCAACCAAAGGACAAAATTCAACGTTTTTTCGATAATTATTGATGAAGAGAGTCCAGAGAATATTACTGCAGTGGTTTAATCAAGATCGGGCGAAAAACCTAGGACTAGTTCGCAAAAGTAGGTTTTTAACATATTTGTGAATAATTAATGAACGATTTGATTGACAGCAATGGTTCTTGAGGCAAAGTTTCTCGGCATGAGGAGATCTATCAAACGATACGTATCTTGTGTGAATGAGTGAAACGCCGCGCGATTACAGAGCCAAAAAATTCGTTAGCGCCAACTAGTGGCCGATTTCTTTCAAAATTCTTACAGACCTTTAGGGCCATGAGTCAAACATGCCCACCGAGTTTGGTTCCGATCGACCTCCGTTAACTTTGTCAAATAGGTGCTCAAACTTCATTGGCCAATGGTGGCCATGTTTTTTGAGATACGCCAATGTCCTCATAGACACCTATGCCCCTTTGGTCCAAGTCACTGCATACCAATTTTCAAGTCGATCGGACTAACGGCTGTGTATTTATAGTCAATAATAAGTTTTTTCCGTTTTATAGCGCCACCAAGTGTTCAAGCTCCGCAATTTTTTTTATTTTAACCAAGGATCGAGCTTATACACATGTGTCCCGAGTTTGGTGAAGTTATCTCATTTCGTTCAAAAGTTATAGCCATTTTAGTAAAATTGACCCCTAACTTTCGAACGTTTTGGTGACCCTTTATGACCATGAGTCAAAAATTCAACTTTTTTTTGATAATTATCGATATTCAGTGTCCAGAGAATATTCCTGCACTGGTTTGGTTCCGATCGGGTGAAAAACCTAGGACTAGTTCGCAAAAGTAGGTTTCGGATTCACGTCCATTTTTCGGGGTCAATCGTGCGTCGCAGCTCAAAAATTTCGTAATACACTTTTCTTCGGCCTGACCCAAGGATCGCAGCAATGTAAAGTTTTTGAGTCTACGACAAGCGGTTTACGAGATTATGGCCAAAATGTCAAAAATTTTAGTTTTTTTCGCTGTAGCGCCACCTATGGTCCGATTGGGCTGATACTTTGATAGGTTCTCCGCGCTCCATGCTCTTGCTTCTGACCAAGTTTCAAGTCTCTAGGCCTTACGGTTTGGGCTGCACGTTCAGTTTTAAGGCGGAATAATAATAATAATAATAATAAATATAGCTGCAAGCAGCAATTACCGGGGTTCGAGTATTTAAGGCCTTTACGGCTTCTATACCGTTAGGGTGTTGGCCAACACGAAATATATGGCTGACACCAGAACATATCCATTATGAAGAATTCACTCACAAACAGAAACATACACAGAAATGAAATGGTTAAACTATTTTGTTCATTAAGCATGATTACAGACACAGACAGACGCACACATATTTTGTTGCACATAAGAGATTTGTACAATAAATGATAAGTGACAACATGCTTAAAACTTGTGTTTTTAAGATTTGATATATCATTGTCATGTTTCACTGTAATCATAATCATGTGTAATTGTCAAATATGATATATCTGTATAAATTAAGTTTTAAATTTGGCTAAATGTGATTTGAAAAGCTATAACAGTGATTTAGTATCACTTACATATCAATTCAAAACTACATAAAGCCATTAAACCATACAAAGCACTGTTCTATTAAAATGTGTAAGCCCATTAGTGGTATTCTACTGCCATCTAGTGGCTATAGTTGTAATTTTGTTGAAATAGAGGTGCATTTTTTTAAAGCTTTATAACTACTAAATTGCCTTTTTTTTGCTCAGTGTCCATGAACATATGCTTGTTTTGAATCATATGATACATAATTTTACTTAGGTTTGTGAATTTTTGTTTTATGTAAGTATTTGTAGACTTCTAATGTACACTAGATAAAAAGCATATTATGAAATGGCCCTGTTATAGCTGTCCAAATGCAAATGTTCAACATTTTTTTGATAATTACTGACCAAGAGAGTCTGGAGAATCGTACTGCACTGATTGTATTGAGTATGGGTGGAAAACCCAGGATGAGTTCACCAAAGTATGTTTTTTAAATGATCTCATATATTAAAAGAACAGTTTGATTTACAACAGTGGTCCTAGAGGCAAAGTTGTTCAGAATGAGGAGATCTATCATGTGATATGAAGATATAGTGTATATTTGAAGATATTGACGTTTAATTGGGTTTTAAGTTCTTTATACAATAGAAATATCATGTTTTTGACACCTTTTTAACTGTTATAGCGCCACCTATGGTCCGATCTTCATGAAACTTTGTATGCTTGTTCAGGGTCACTTGGTACATGTTGACACCCATTTTTGTAAAGTTTTGAGTTTTTGTTTAGTTTTTATAGGCTTTTGAGTATGTGTGGTCACACCCCCTTTTCTAAATTAGCCCATTATAGACAACCAAAAGACAAAATTCAACATTTTTTTGATAATTATTGATCTAGACAGTCCAGAGAATATTACTGCAGTGGTTTGATCCAGATCGGTCAAAAAACCTAGGACTAGTTCGCAAAAGTAGGTTTTTAACATATTTGTGAATAATTAATGAACGATTTGATTGACAGCAATGGTTCTTGAAGCAATTTTTCTCGACATGAGGAGATCTATCAAATGATATGCATATTGTGTGGATGTGTGAAACGCCGCGCGATTACAGAGCCAAAAACTCTCGTTGGCGCCAACTAGTGGCCGATTTCTTTCAAAATTCTTACAGACCTTTAGGGCCGTGAGTCGAACATGCCCACCGAGTTTCGTTCTGATTGACCTCCGTTAACCTTGTCAAATAGGTGCTCAAAATTCATTGGCCAATGGCGGCCATGTTTTTTGAGATACGCCAATGTCCTCATAGACACTTGTGCCCCTTTGGTCCAAGAGACTGCATACCAATTTCGAAGTCGATCGGACTAACGGCTGTGTATTTATAGTCAATAATATGTTTTTTTCGTTTTATAGCGCCACCAAGTGTTCAAGCTCCGCAATTTTTTTGATTTGACCAAGGATCGAGCTTATACACATGTGTACCGAGTTTGGTGAAGATATCTCATTCCGTTCAAAAGTTATAGCCATTTTAGTAAAAGTGGCCCCGTCGGTTACGGACGTTTTGGTGGCCCTTTGCGACCATGAGTCAAAAATTCCACTTTTTTTTGATAATTATTGATATTCAGTGTGCAGAGAATATTCCTGCACTGGTTTGGTTCCGATCGGGCAAAAAACCTAGGACTAGTTCGCAAAAGTAGGTTTCGGACATACGTCCATTTTGCGGGAAAACGGTGCGTCCTAGAGAAAAAAAGTCGCCTTTGCACTTTTGTCCGGGCTGACCCAAGGATCACAAGGATGTAAAGTTTTTGAGTCTACGGCAAGCGGTTTACGAGAAAAAGCCAAAAAACTCAAAAAATTTAGTTTTTTGCGCTGTAGCGCCACCTTTAGTCCGATTGGGGCGAGTCTTTGGATTATCCATTCTGGCCGCAGTCACCACAATCTGACCAAGTTTCAAGTCTCTAGGCCTTACGGTTTGGGCTGCACATTCAGTTTTAGGGCAGAATAATAATAATAATAATAATAATAATAATAAAAATCCTAACAAAAACAATAGGGATTCAGTGCTACGCACTCGAACCCCTAAATATAGCTGCAAGCAGCAATTAACGGGGTTCGAGTATTTAAGGGCTTTATGGCTTCTATACTGTTAGGGTGTTGGCCAACATGAAATATATGGCTGACACCAGAAGATATCCATTATGAAGAATACACTCACAAACAGAAACTTACATTGAAATGAAATGGTTAAACTGTTATGTTCATTAAGCATGATCACAAACAGACAGATGCACACATATTTTGTTGTACATTTGAGATTTGTTTAATAAATAAGTGACAAAATGCTTAAGACTTGTGTTTTTAAGATTTGATATATCATTGACATGTTTCAGTGTAATCATAATCATGTGTAATTGTCAAATATGATATATCTGTATAAATTAAGTTTTAAGCTTTGGCTAAATGTGATTTGAAAAGTTATAACAGTGATTAAGTATCATTTACATATGAATTCAAAACTATATAAAGCCATTAAACCATACAAAGCACTGTTCTATTAATATGTGTAAGCCCATTAGTGGTCTTCTACTGCCATCTAGTGGCTATAGTTGTAATTTTATTGAAATAGAGGTACATTGTTTGTAAGCTTTATAACTATTAAATTGCCTTTTTTTTGCCCAGTGTCCATAAACATATGCTTTTTTGAATGATATGATGCATAATTTTACTTAGGTTTGTGAAATTTTGTTTTATTTTAGTATTAGTAGACTTTAATCTACACTAGATAAAAAGCTTAGTATGAAATGGCCCTGTTATAGCTGTCCAAATGCAAATCTTTAACATTTGTTTGATAATTATTGACTAAGAGAGTCTGGAGAATTGTACTGCACTGATTTTATTGAGTATGGGTTGAAAAACCAGGACGAGTTCACCAAAGTATATTTTTAAAATTATCTCATGTATTAAAAGAACAGTTTGATTGACAACAGTGGTCCTAGAGGCAAAGTTGTTCAGAATGAGGAGATCTATCATGTGATATGAAGATATAGTGTATATGTGAAGATATTGACGCTTAATTGGGTTTTTAGTTCTATATACAATAGAAATATCATGTTTTTGACACCTTTTTAACTGTTATAGCGCCACCTATAGTCCGATCGTCATGAAACTTTGCATGCTTGTTAAGGGTCATCTGCTACATGTTGTCACCCATTTTTGTAAAGTTTTGAGTTTTTGTTTAGGTTTTATAGGCTTTTGGATATATGTTGCCACGCCCCCTTTAATAAATGAGCCCATTATAGCCAACCAAAGGACAAAATTCAACATTTTTTTGATAATTATTGATCTAGAGAGTCCAGAGAATATTACTGCAGTGGTTTGATCCAGATCGGGCGAAAAACCTAGGACTAGTTCGCAAAAGTAGGTTTTTAACATATTTGTGAATAATTAATGAACGATTTGATTGACAACAATGGTTCTTGAAGCAATTTTTCTTGGCATGAGGAGATCTATCAAATGATATGCATATTTTGTGGATGTGTGAAACACAGCGCGATTCCAGAGCCAAAAAATCTCGTTAGCGCCAACTAGTGGCCGATTTCTTTAAAAATTCTTACAGACCTTTAGGGCCGTGAGTCGAACATGCCCACCGAGTTTCGTTCTGATTGACCTCCGTTAACCTTGTCAAATAGGTGCTCAAACTTCATTGGCCAATGGCGGCCATGTTTTTTGAGATACGCTAATGTCCTTATAGACCCTTGTGCCCCTTTGGTCCAAGAGTCTACATACCAATTTTCAAGTCGATCGGACTAACTGCTGTGTATTTATAGCCAAAAATATGTTTTTTCCGTCTTATAGCGCCACCAAGTGGTCAAGCTCCGAAATTTGTTTTGATTTGACCAAGGATCGAGCTTGTACACATGTGTACCGAGTTTGGTGAAGATATCTGATTCCGTTCAAATGTTATATCCATTTTAGTAAAATTGACCCCTCACTTTCGAACGTTTTGGTGGTCCTTTGCGACCGTGAGTGAAAAATTCAACTTTTTTTTGATAATTATTGATATTCAGTGTCCAGAGAATTTTTCTGCACTGGTTTGGTTCCGATCGGGTGAAAAACCTAGGACAAGTTCGCAAAAGTAGGTTTCGGACATACGTCCATTTTTCGGGGTCAACCGTGCGTCGCAGCTCAAAAATTTTGCAATACACTTTTGTTCGGCCTGACCCAAGGAACGCAACGATGTAAAGTTTTTGAGGCTACGACAAGCGGTTTACGAGATTATGGCCAAAATGTCAAAAAAATTATTTTTTTGCGCTGTAGCGCCACCTATGGTCCGATTAGGCTCATTCTCTTTTCAGGATGTCCCCACAGGGAGCTCTACGTTCTGGCCAAGTTTCAAGTCTCTAGGCCTTACGGTTTGGGCTGCACGTTCAGTTTTAGGAAAAAAAAAGAGATTAATATAGCGATTACAAATAAACAATATAGCTGCAAGCAGCAATTAACGGGGTTCGAGTATTTAAGGCCTTTACGGCTTCTATACCGTTAGGGTGTTGGCCAACACGAAATATATGGCTGACACCAGAACATATCCATTATGAAGAATTCACTCACAAACAGAAACATACACAGAAATTAAATGGTTAAACTATTTTGTTCATTAAGCATGATTACAGACACAGACAGACGCACACATATTTTGTTGCACATAAGAGATTTGTACAATAAATGATAAGTGACAACATGCTTAAAACTTGTGTTTTTAAGATTTGATATATCATTGTCATGTTTCACTGTAATCATAATCATGTGTAATTGTCAAATATGATATATCTGTATAAATTAAGTTTTAAATTTGGCTAAATGTGATTTGAAAAGCTATAACAGTGATTTAGTATCACTTACATATCAATTCAAAACTACATAAAGCCATTAAACCATACAAAGCACTGTTCTATTAAAATGTGTAAGCCCATTAGTGGTATTCTACTGCCATCTAGTGGCTATAGTTGTAATTTTGTTGAAATAGAGGAGCATTTTTTTTAAAGCTTTATAACTACTAAATTGCCTTTTTTTTGCTCAGTGTCCATGAACATATGCTTGTTTTGAATCATATGATACATAATTTTACTTAGGTTTGTGAATTTTTGTTTTATGTAAGTATTTGTAGACTTCTAATGTACACTAGATAAAAAGCATATTATGAAATGGCCCTGTTATAGCTGTCCAAATGCAAATGTTCAACATTTTTTTGATAATTACTGACCAAGAGAGTCTGGAGAATCGTACTGCACTGATTGTATTGAGTATGGGTGGAAAACCCAGGATGAGTTCACCAAAGTATGTTTTTTAAATGATCTCATATATTAAAAGAACAGTTTGATTTACAACAGTGGTCCTAGAGGCAAAGTTGTTCAGAATGAGGAGATCTATCATGTGATATGAAGATATAGTGTATATTTGAAGATATTGACGTTTAATTGGGTTTTAAGTTCTTTATACAATAGAAATATCATGTTTTTGACACCTTTTTAACTGTTATAGCGCCACCTATGGTCCGATCTTCATGAAACTTTGTATGCTTGTTCAGGGTCACTTGGTACATGTTGACACCCATTTTTGTAAAGTTTTGAGTTTTTGTTTAGTTTTTATAGGCTTTTGAGTATGTGTGGTCACACCCCCTTTTCTAAATTAGCCCATTATAGACAACCAAAAGACAAAATTCAACATTTTTTTGATAATTATTGATCTAGACAGTCCAGAGAATATTACTGCAGTGGTTTGATCCAGATCGGGCAAAAAACCTAGGACTAGTTCGCAAAAGTAGGTTTTTAACATATTTGTGAATAATTAATGAACGATTTGATTGACAGCAATGGTCCTTGAAGCAATTTTTCTCGGCATGAGGAGATCTATCAAATGATATGCATATTGTGTGGATGTGTGAAACGCCGCGCGATTACAGAGCCAAAAACACTCGTTGGCGCCAACTAGTGGCCGATTTCTTTCAAAATTCTTACAGACCTTTAGGGCCGTGAGTCGAACATGCCCACCGAGTTTCGTTCTGATTGACCTCCGTTAACCTTGTCAAATAGGTGCTCAAAATTCATTGGCCAATGGCGGCCATGTTTTTTGAGATACGCCAATGTCCTCATAGACACTTGTGCCCCTTTGGTCCAAGAGACTGCATACCAATTTCGAAGTCGATCGGACTAACGGCTGTGTATTTATAGTCAATAATATGTTTTTTTCGTTTTATAGCGCCACCAAGTGTTCAAGCTCCGCAATTTTTTTTGATTTGACCAAGGATCGAGCTTATACACATGTGTACCGAGTTTGGTGAAGATATCTCATTCCGTTCAAAAGTTATAGCCATTTTAGTAAAAGTGGCCCCGTCGGTTACGGACGTTTTGGTGGCCCTTTGCGACCATGAGTCAAAAATTCCACTTTTTTTTGATAATTATTGATATTCAGTGTCCCGAGAATATTCCTGCACTGGTTTGGTTCCGATCGGGCAAAAAACCTAGGACTAGTTCGCAAAAGTAGGTTTCGGACATACGTCCATTTTGCGGGAAAACGGTGCGTCCTAGAGAAAAAAAGTCGCCTTTGCACTTTTGTCCGGGCTGACCCAAGGATCACAAGGATGTAAAGTTTTTGAGTCTACGGCAAGCGGTTTACGAGAAAAAGCCAAAAAACTCAAAAAATTTAGTTTTTTGCGCTGTAGCGCCACCTTTAGTCCGATTGGGGCGAGTCTTTGGATTATCCATTCTGGCCGCAGTCACCACAATCTGACCAAGTTTCAAGTCTCTAGGCCTTACGGTTTGGGCTGCACATTCAGTTTTAGGGCAGAATAATAATAATAATAATAATAATAATAATAATAATAATAAAAATCCTAACAAAAACAATAGGGATTCAGTGCTACGCACTCGAACCCCTAAATATAGCTGCAAGCAGCAATTAACGGGGTTCGAGTGTTTAAGGCCTTTACGGCGTCTATACCGTTAAGGTGTTGGCCAACATGAAATATATGGCTGACACCAGAACATATCCATTACGAAGAATACACTCACAAACAGAAACATACACAGAAATGAAATGGTTAAACTATTGTGTTGATTAAGCATGATTACAGACACAGACAGATGCACACATATTGTGTTGCACATAAGAGATTTGTACAATAAATGATAAGTGACAACATGCTTAAAACTTGTGTTTTTAAGATTTGATATATCATTGTCATGTTTCACTATTATCATAATCATGTGTAATTGTCAATTTTGATATATCTGTATAAATTAAGTTTTAAACTTTGGCTAAATGTGATTTGAAAAGTTATAACAGTGATTTAGTATCACTTACATATCAATTCAAAACTATATAAAGCCATTAAACCATACAAAGCACTGTTCTGGTAAATCTGTATGTGTAAGCCCATTAGTGGTATTCTACTGCCATCTAGTGGCTATAGTTGTAATTTGGTTGAAATAGAGGTGCATTGTTTTAAGCTTTATAACTATTAAATTGCCTTTTTTTGCCCAGTGTCCATAAACATATGCTTGTTTTGAATCATATGATATATAATTTTACTTAGGTTTGTGAATTTTTGTTTTATTTTAGTATTTGTAGACTTTAATGTACACTAGATAAAAAGCATATTATGAAATGGCCCTGTTATAGCTGTCCAAATGCAAATGTTCAACAGTTTTTTGATAATTACTGACCAAAAGAGTCTGGAGAATTGTACTGCACTGATTTTTTTGAGTATGGGTTGAAAACCCAGGACGAGTTCACCAAAGTATGTTTTTTAAATGATCTCACGTTTTAAAAGAACAGTTTGATTGACAACATTGGTCCTAGAGGCAAAGTTGTTCAGAATGAGGAGATCTATCATATGATATGAAGATATAGTGTATATGTGAATATTGGACGTTTCATTGGGTTTTTAGTTCTTTATACAATAGAAATATCATGTTTTTGACACCTTTTTAACTGTTATAGCGCCACCTATGGTCCGATCTTCATGAAACTTTGCATGCTTGTTGAAGGTCACCTGGTACATATTGACACCCATTTTTGTAAAGTTTTGAGTTTTTGTTTAGTTTTTATAGGCTTTTGAGTATGTGTGGTCACACTCCCTTTTCTAAATTAGCCCATTATAGCCAACCAAAGGACAAAATTCAACATTTTTTTGATAATTATTGATCTAGAGAGTCCAGAGAATATTACTGCAGTGGTTTGATCCAGATCGGGCGAAAAACCTAGGACTAGTTCGCAAAAGTAGGTTTTTAACATATTTGTGAATAATTAATGAACGATTTGATTGACAGCAATGGTTCTTGAAGCAATTTTTCTCGGCATGAGGAGATCTATCAAATGATATGCATATTGTGTGGATGAGTGAAACGCCGCGCGATTACAGAGCCAAAAAACTCGTTAGCGCCAACTAGTGGCCGATTTCTTTCAAAATTCTTACAGACCATTAGGGGCGAGAGTCAAACATGGCCACCGAGTTTCGTTCTGATTGACCTCTGTTAACCTTGTCAAATAGGTGCTCAAACTTCATTGGCCAATGGCGGCCATGTTTTTTGAGATACGCCAATGTCCTCATAGATACTTGTGGCCCTTTGGCCCAAGACACTGCATACCAATTTTCAAGTTGATCGGACTAACGGCTGTGTATTTATAGCTGTTTATATGTCTTCTCCGCCTTATAGCGCCACCAAGTGGACAAGCTCCGCAATTTTTTTGATTTGGCCAAAGATTCAGCTTATACACGTGTGTGTCGAGTTTGGTGAAGATATCTCATTCCATTCAAAAGTTATAGCCATTTTAGTAAAAGTGGCCCCGTCACTTTCGAACGTTTTTGTGGCCCTTTGCGACCGTGAGTCAAAAGTTCAACTTTTTTTTGATAATTATTGATATTCAGTGTCCAGAGAATATTTCTGCACTGGTTTGGTTCCGATCGGGCGAAAAACCTAGGACTAGTTCGCAAAAGTAGGTTTTGGACAAATTTCAAAATGGCGGAAAAATTTGCATACCGGAAATGAAATCGGAGATAGCCATTTTGTTTTGATTGAGCCAAGGATTCCAATGATATAAGTCACTTGAGTCTAGGACAAACGGTTTAGGAGTTATGATAGGTTTCGCGTTTCGGTTCGTTATAGCGCCACCTATGGTCCGATTGGGCTCATACTTTGATAGGTTCTCCTCGATTTTTGCTCTATCTGCTGACCAAGTTTCAAGTCTCTAGGCCTTACGGTTTGGGCTGCCCGTTCAGTTTTACGGCAGAAAAATAATAATAATAATAATAATAATAATTAAAGCTGCAAGCAGCATTGAGCGGGGTTCGAGTATTTAAGGCCTTTACGGCTTCTATACCGTTAGGGTGTTTGCCAACATGAAATATATGGCTTACACCAGAACATGTCCATTATGAAGAATTCACTGACAAACAGAAACTTACATTGAAATGAAATGGTTAAACTGTTATGTTCATTAAGCATGATTACACACACAGACAAATGCACACACATTTTGTTGCACGTAAGAGATTTCTTTAATAATATAACAGGTCCTTTTAAGAGTTTATATCCCATTTTCAGGTCTCACTGTAACCAAAATCAGGCTTAACTGTAAAAACAAATTTGTCTGTATGAACAAAATGGTAAATTTTGACAGCAGTGATCCTAGAGACAAAGTTTTTTAGAATGAGGCAATATGTCATATGATATGAAGATATAGTGTATATGTGAGTATATAGACGGTTTATTGTGATTTCAGTTAATTTACAATCGAAATATCATGTTTTTGACACCTTTTTAACTGTTATAGCGCCACCTGTGGTCCGATCTTCATGAAACTTCACATGCTTGTTAAGAGTCATTGGGTACATGTTGTCACCAATTTTTGTAAAGTTTTGAGTTTTTGTTTAGGTTCTATAGGCTTTTGAGTATATGTGGCCACGCCCCTTTTCTAAATGACCCTGTTATAGCCAACCAAAGGACAAAATTCAATTTTTTTTTGATAATTATTCATCTAGAGAGTCCAGAGAATATTACTGCAGTGGTTTGATGTAGATCGGGCAAAAAACCTAGGACTAGTTCGCAAAAGTAGGTTTTTAACATATTTGTGAATAATTAATGAACAATTTGATTGACAGCAATAGTTCTTGAGACAAAATTTCTTGGCATGAGGAGATCTATCAAATGATATGAATAATGTGTGGATGTGTGAAACGTCACGCGATTACAGAGCCAAAAAAACTTGTTAGCGCCAACTAGTGGCCGATTTCTTTCAAAATTCTTACAGACTTTTAGGGGCATGAGTCGAACATGCCCACCGAGTTTCATTCCGATCGACCTCCGTTAACCTTGTCAAATAGGTGCTCAAACTTCATTGGCCAATGGCGGCCATTTTTTTTGAGATACGCCAATGTCCTCATAGACACTTGTGCCCCTTTGGTCCAAGTCACTGCATACCAATTTTGAAGTCGATCGGACTAACGGCTGTGTATTTATAGTCAATAATATGCTTTTTCCATTTTATAGCGCCACCAAGTGTTCAAGCTCTGCAATTTTTTTGATTTGACCAAGGATTGAGCTTTTACACATGTGTACCGAGTTTGGTGAAGATATCTCATTCCATTCAAAAGTTATAGCCATTTTAGTAAAAGTGGCCCCGTCAGTATTGAACGTTTTGGTGGCCCTTTGCGACCGTGAGTCAAAAATTTTACTTTTTTTTGATAATTATTGATATTCAGTGTCCAGAGAATATTTCTGCACTGGTTTGGTTCAGATCGGGCGAAAAACCTAGAACTAGTTCGCAAAAGTAGGTTTCGGACAAACGTCCAGTTTTCGGGGTCAAGCGTACGTCGCAGCTCAAAAATTTTGCAATACACTTTTGTTCGGCCTGAACCAAGGAACGCAACGATGTAAAGTTTTTGATTCTACGACAAACGGTTTACGAGATTATGGCCAAAATGTCAAAAAATTTGTTTTTTTGCGCTGTAGCGCCACCTATGGTCCGATTAGGCTCATTCTTTTTTCAGGATGTCCCCACAGGGAGCTCTACCTTCTGGCCAAGTTTCAAGTCTCTAGGCCTTACGGTTTTGGCTGCACGTTCAGTTTTAGGAAAAAAAAAAGATTATTTTAGCGATTACAAATAAACATTAAAGCTGCAAGCAGCATTGAGCGGGGTTCGAGTATTTAAGGCCTTTTTCGGCTTTTACGCTGTTAGGGTGCAGGCCAACATCAAATAAATGACATATCATATGAAGATGTAGTGTTTGAGTGAATATATGAGCATTTTTTTATTGTAGCAATTTCAGGCCATTTAATATAGAATTTCCATATTTCGGACACCTTTTTAACGGTTATAGCGCCACCTATGGTCCGATCTTCATGAAACTTTGCATGCTTGTTGAGGGTCACCTCCTACATGTTGACACCAATTTTTGTAAAGTTTTGAGTTTTAGTTTTGTTTTTATAGGCTTTTGAGTATGTGTGGTCAAACCCCTTTTTCTAAATTAGCCCATTATAGGCAACCAAAGGACAAAATTCAACATTTTTTTGATAATTATTGATCTAGAGAGTCGAGAGAATATTACTGCAGTGGTTTGATCCAGATCGGGCGAAAAACCTAGGACTAGTTCGCAAAAGTAGGTTTTTAAAATATTTGTGAATAATTAATGAACGATTTGATTAACAGCAATGGTTCTTGAGGCAAAGTTTCTCGGCATGAGGAGATCTATCAAACGATATGTATCTTGTGTGAATGAGTGAAACGCCGCACGATAACAGAGCCAAAAAATTCGTTAGCGCCAACTAGTGGCCGATTTCTTTCAAAATTCTTACAGACCTTTAGGGCCATGAGTCAAACATGCCCACCGAGTTTGGTTCCGATCGACCTCCGTTAACCTTGTCAAATGGGTGCTCAAACTTCATTGACCAATGGCGGCCATGTTTTTTGAGATACGCCAATGTCCTCATAGACACTTGTGCCCCTTTGGTCCAAGTCACTGCATACCAATTTTCAAGTCGATCGGACTAACGGCTGTGTATTTATAGTCAATAATATGTTTTTTCCGTCTTATAGCGCCACCAAGTGATCAAGCTCCGCAATTTGTTTTGATTTGACCAAGGATCGAGCTTATACACATGTGTACCGAGTTTGGTGAAGATATCTCATTCCGTTAAAATATTATAGCCATTTTAGTAAAATTGACCCCTCACTTTCGAACGTTTTGGTGGTCCTTTACGACCGTGAGTGAAAAATTCAACTTTTTTTTGATAATTATTGATATTCAGTGTCCAGAGAATATTCCTGCACTGGTTTGGTTCCGATCGGGTTAAAAACCTAGGACTAGTTCGCAAAAGTAGGTTTCGGATTCACGTCCATTTTTCGGGGTCAACCGTGCGTCGCAACTCAAAAATTTCGTAATACACTTTTGTTCGGCTTGACCCAAGGATCACAGCGATGTAAAGTTTTTGAGTCTACGACAAGCGGTTTACGAGATTATGGCCAAAATGTCAAAAATTTTAGTTTTTTGCGCTGTAGCGCCACCTATGGTCCGATTGGGCTGATACTTTGATAGGTTCTCCTCGATTTTTGCTCTATCTTCTGACCAAGTTTCAAGTCTCTAGCACTTACGGTTTGGGCTGCACGTTCAGTTTTACGGCAGAAAAATAATAATAATAATAATAATTAAAGCTGCAAGCAGCATTTAGCGGGGTTCGAGTGTTTGAGGCCCTTATGGCTTCTATACTGTTAGGTTGTTGGCCAACATGAAATATATGGCTGACACCAGAACACATCCACGATGGAGAATACTCTGACAAACAGAAACATACACAGAAATGAAATGGTTAAACTATTATGTTCATTAAGCATGATTACACACACAGACAGATGCACACACATTTTGTTGAACGTAAGAGATTTCTTTAATAATATAACAGGTCCTTTTAAGAGTTTATATCCCATTTTCAGGTCTCACTGTAACCAAAATCTGGCTTAACTCTAAAAACAAATATGTCTGTATGAACAAAATGGTAAATTTTGACAGCAGTGATCCTAGAGACAAAGTTTTTTAGAATGAGGAAATCTGTCATATGATATGCAGATATAGTGTATATGTGAGTATATAGACGTTTTATTGTGATTTCAGTTCATTTACAATAGAAATATCATGTTTTTGACACCTTTTTAACTGTTATAGCACCACCTATGGTCCGATCTTCATGAAACTTTACATGCTTGTTAAGAGTCATTGGGTACATGTTGTCACCAATTTTTGTAAAGTGTTGAGTTTTTGTTTAGGTTCTATAGGCTTTTGAGTATATGTGGCCACGCCCGTTTCATAAATGACCCTGTTATAGCCAACCAAAGGACAAAATTCAACATTTTTTTGATAATTATTCATCTAGAGAGTCCAGAGAATATTACTAAAGTGGTTTGATCCAGATCGGGCAAAAAACCTAGGACTAGTTCGCAAAAGTAGGTTTTTAACATATTTGTGAATAACGAATGAATGATTTGATTGACAGCAATGGTTCTTGAGACAAATTTTCTTGGCATGAGGAGATCTATCAAATGATATGAATATTGTGTGGATGTGTGAAACGCCACGCAATTACAGAGCAAAAAAATCTCGTTAGCGCCAACTAGTGGCCGATTTCTTTCAAAATTCTTACAGACGTTTAGGGCCATGAGTCGAACATGCCCACCGAGTTTCGTTCTGATTGAACTTCGTTAACCGTGTCAAATAGGTTCTCAAATTTCATTGGCTAATGGCAGCCATGTTTTTTGAGATATGCCAATGTCCTCATAGACCCTTGTGCCCCTTTGGTCCAAGACACTGCATACCAATTTTCAAGTCGGTCGGACAAACTGTTGTATATTTATAGCCGTTTATATATTTTTTCCGTCTTATAGCGCCACCAAGTGGTGAAGCTCCACAATTTTTTTGATTTGACCAAGGATTGAGCTTATACACATCTGTACCGAGTTTGGTGAAGATATCTCATTCCATTCAAAAGTTATAGCCATTTTAGTAAAAGTGGCCCCGTCAGTATTGAACGTTTTGGTGGCCCTTTGCGGCCGTGAGTCAAAAATTCAACTTTTTTTTGATAATTATTGATATTCAGTGTTCAGAGAATATTCCTGCACTGGTTTGGTTCCGATCGGGCAAAAAACCTAGGACTAGTTCGCAAAAGTAGGTTTCGGACAAACGTCCAGTTTTCGGGGTCAACCGTACGTCGCAGCTCAAAAATTTCGCAATACACTTTTGTTCGGCTTGACCCAAGGAACGCAATGATGTGAAGTTTTTGAGTCTACGACAAACGGTTTACGAGATTATGGCCAAAATGTCAAAAAATTTGGTTTTTTGCGCTGTAGCGCCATCTATGGTCCGATTAGGCTCATTCTTTTTTCAGGAGGTCCCCACAGGGAGCTCTAACTTCTGGCCAAGTTTCAAGTCTCTAGGCCTTACGGTTTGGGCTGCCCGTTCAGTTTTAGGAAAAAAAAAAAGATTAATATAGCGATTACAAATAAACATTAAAGCTGCAAGCAGCATTGAGCGGGGTTCGAGTATTTAAGGCCTTTTTCGGCTTTTACGCTGTTAGGGTGCAGGCCAACATCAAATAAATGACATATCATATGAAGATGTAGTGTTTGAGTGAATATATGAGCATTTTTTTATTGTAGCAATTTCAGGCCATTTAATATAGAATTTCCATATTTCGGACACCTTTTTAACTGTTATAGCGCCACTTATGGTCCGATCTTCATGAAACTTTGCATGCTTGTTGAGGGTCACCTCCTACATGTTGACACCAATTTTTGTAAAGTTTTGAGTTTTAGTTTTGTTTTTATAGGCTTTTGAGTATGTGTGGTCAAACCCCTTTTTCTAAATTAGCCCATTATAGGCAACCAAAGGACAAAATTCAACATTTTTTTGATAATTATTGATCTAGAGAGTCGAGAGAATATTACTGCAGTGGTTTGATCCAGATCGGGCGAAAAACCTAGGACTAGTTCGCAAAAGTAGGTTTTTAAAATATTTGTGAATAATTAATGAACGATTTGATTAACAGCAATGGTTCTTGAGGCAAAGTTTCTCGGCATGAGGAGATCTATCAAACGATATGTATCTTGTGTGAATGAGTGAAACGCCGCACGATAACAGAGCCAAAAAATTCGTTAGCGCCAACTAGTGGCCGATTTCTTTCAAAATTCTTACAGACCTTTAGGGCCATGAGTCAAACATGCCCACCGAGTTTGGTTCCGATCGACCTCCGTTAACCTTGTCAAATGGGTGCTCAAACTTCATTGACCAATGGCGGCCATGTTTTTTGAGATACGCCAATGTCCTCATAGACACTTGTGCCCCTTTGGTCCAAGTCACTGCATACCAATTTTCAAGTCGATCGGACTAACGGCTGTGTATTTATAGTCAATAATATGTTTTTTCCGTCTTATAGCGCCACCAAGTGATCAAGCTCCGCAATTTGTTTTGATTTGACCAAGGATCGAGCTTATACACATGTGTACCGAGTTTGGTGAAGATATCTCATTCCGTTAAAATATTATAGCCATTTTAGTAAAATTGACCCCTCACTTTCGAACGTTTTGGTGGTCCTTTACGACCGTGAGTGAAAAATTCAACTTTTTTTTGATAATTATTGATAATCAGTGTCCAGAGAATATTCCTGCACTGGTTTGGTTCCGATCGGGTTAAAAACCTAGGACTAGTTCGCAAAAGTAGGTTTCGGATTCACGTCCATTTTTCGGGGTCAACCGTGCGTCGCAACTCAAAAATTTCGTAATACACTTTTGTTCGGCTTGACCCAAGGATCACAGCGATGTAAAGTTTTTGAGTCTACGACAAGCGGTTTACGAGATTATGGCCAAAATGTCAAAAATTTTAGTTTTTTGCGCTGTAGCGCCACCTATGGTCCGATTGGGCTGATACTTTGATAGGTTCTCCTCGATTTTTGCTCTATCTTCTGACCAAGTTTCAAGTCTCTAGCACTTACGGTTTGGGCTGCACGTTCAGTTTTACGGCAGAAAAATAATAATAATAATAATAATAATAATAAAAATCCTAACAAAAACAATAGGGATTCAGTGCTACGCACTCGAACCCCTAATTAAAGCTGCAAGCAGCATTTAGCGGGGTTCGAGTATTTAAGGCCTTTACGGCTTCTATACCATTAGGGTGTTGGCCAACATGATATATATGGCTGACACCAGAACATATCCATTACGAAGAATACACTCACAAACAGAAACATACACAGAAATGAAATGGTTAAACTATTGTGTTCATTAAGCACGATTACAGACACAGACAGATGCACACATATTTTGTTGCACATAAGAGATTTGTACAATAAATGATAAGTGACAAAATGCTTAAAACTTGTGTTTTTAAGATTTGATGTATCATTGTCATGTTTCACTGTAATCACAATCATGTGTAATTGACAAATATGATATATCTGTATAAATTAAGTTTTAAACTTTGGCTAAATGTGATTTGAAAAGGTATAACAGTGATTTAGTATCATTTACATATGAATTCAAAACTATATACAGCCATTAAACCATACAAAGCACTGTTCTTGTAATATGTGTCAGCCCATTAGTGGTATTCTACTGCCATCTAGTGGCTATAGTTGTAATTTCATGCAGTTTGAAACGAGATGCATTGTTTTTAAGCTTTATAACAATTACATTGCCTTTTTTGCCCAATGTCCATAAACATATGCTTGTTTTGAATCATATGATGAATGATTTTACTTAAGTTTGTGAATTTTTTTTTTCTTTTAGTATTTGTAGACTTTTAGGTACACTAGATGAAAACCATATTATGAAAAGGCCCTGTTATAGCTGTCCAAATGCAAATGTTCAACTTTTTTTTGATAATTACTGACCAAGAGAGTCTGGAGAATTGTACTGCAGTGATTTTATTGACTATGGGTTCAAAACCCAGGACGAGTTCACCAAAGTATGTTTTTTAAATTATCTCACGTATTAAAAGAACAGTTTGATTGACAACAGTGGTCCTAGAGGCAAAGTTGTTCAGAATGAGGAGATGTATCATATGATATGAAGATATAGTGTATATGTGAATATTTGGACGTTTCATTGGGTTTTTAGTTCTTTATACAATAGAAATATCATGTTTTTGACACCTTTTTAACTGTTATAGCGCCACCTATTGTCTAATCTTCATGAAACTTTGCATGCTTATTAAGATTCATGGGGTACATGTTGTCACCAATTTTTGTAAAGTTTTGAGTTTTTGTTTAGGTTCTATAGCCTTTTGAGTGTATGTGGCCACGCCCCGTTTGTAAATGACCCTGTTATAGCCCACCAAAGGACAAAATTCCACATTTTTTTGATAATTATTGATCTAGAGAGTCCAGAGAATATTACTGCAGTGGTTTGATCGAGATCGGGCAAAAAACCTAGGACTAGTTCGCAAAAGTAGGTTTTTAACATATTTGTGAATAACTAATGAACAGTTTGATTGACAGCAATGGTTCTTGAGGCAAATTTTCTTGGCATGAGGAGAGCTATCAAATGATATAAATAATGTGTGGATGTGTGAAACGTCACGCGATAACAGAGCCAAAAAATCTCGTTAGCGCCAACTAGTGGCCGATTTCTTTCAAAATTCTTACAGACCTTTAGGGCCGTGAGTCGAACATGCCCACCGAGTTTGGTTCCGATTGACCTCCGTTAACCTTGTCAAATAGGTGCTCAAACTTCATTGGCCAATGGCGGTCATGTTTTTTGAGATACGCCAATGTCCTCATAGACACTTGTGCCCCTTTGGTCCAAGTCACTGCATACCAATTTTCAAGTCAATCGGACTAACGGCTGTGTATTTATAGTCAATAATATGTTTTTTCCGATTTATAGCGCCACCAAGTGTTCAAGCTCCGCATTTTTTTTGATTTGACCAAAGATTGAGCTTATACACATGTGTACCGAGTTTGGTGAAGATATCTCATTCCTATCAAAAGTTATAGCCATTTTAGTAAAAGTGGCCCCTCACTTTCGAACGTTTTGGTGGCCCTTTGCGACCGTGAGTGAAAAATTCAACTTTTTTTTGATAATTATTGATATTCAGTGTCCAGAGAATATTCCTGCACTGGTTTGGTTCCGATCGGGCGAAAAACCTAGGACTAGTTCGCAAAAGTAGGTTTTGGACATAACTCAAGTTTATGGGAAAACGGGGCCTCCGGGACCCCAAATCACAGATGAGTATTTGACAATTGTCTAGACCCAGGGATTCCAAAAATGTAATTTTTTTGAGTCTACGACACACGGTTTGGGAGTTATGATGACTTTCGCGTTTTTGGTCGCTATAGCGCCACCTATGGTCCGATTGGGCTGATTCTTTGTGAGGTTCTCCTCGATTTTTGCTCTATCATCTGACCAAGTTTCAAGTCTCTAGCACTTACGGTTTGGGCTGCACGTTCAGTTTTACGGCAGAAAAATAATAATAATAATAATAAAAACCTTAACAATTACAATAGGGATTCAGTGCTACGCACTCGAACCCCTAATAATAAAAATCCTAACAAAAACAATAGGGATTCAGTGCTACGCACTCGAACCCCTAAATATAGCTGCAAGCAGCAATTAACGGGGTTCGAGTATTTAAGGCCTTTACGGCTTCTACACCGTTAGGGTGTTGGCCAACATGAAATATATGGCTGACACCAGAACATATCCATTACGAAGAATACACTCACAAACAGAAACATACACAGAAATGAAATGGTTAAACTATTGTGTTCATTAAGCATGATTACAGACACAGACAGATGCACACATATTTTGTTGCACATAAGAGATTTGTACAATAAATGATAATTGACAACATGCTTAAAACTTGTGTTTTTAAGATTTGATATATCATTGTCATGTTTCACTGTAATCATAATCATGTGTAATTGTCAAATATGATATATCTGTATAAATTAAGCTTTAAACTTTGGCTAAATGTGATTTGAAAAGTTATAACAGTGATTTGGTATCACTTACATATAAATTTAAAACTACATAAAGCCATTAACCCCTACAAAGCACTGTTCTATTAACATGTGTAAGCCCATTAGTGGTATTCTATTGCCATCTAGTGGCTATAGTTGTAATTTTATTGAAATAGAGGTGCATTGTTTTTAAGCTTTATAACAATTACAAAGCTTATTTTGCCCAATGTCCATAAACATATGCTTGTTTTGAATCATACGATGCATGATTTTACTTAAGTTTCTGAATTTTTTTTTCTTTTAGTATTTGTAGACTTTAATGTACACTAGATAAAAAGCATATTATGAAATGGCTCTGTTATAGCTGACCAAATGCAAATGTTCAACATTTTTTTGATAATTACTGACCAAGAGAGTCTGGAGAACTGAACTGCACTGATTTTATTGAGTATGGGTTGAAAATCCAGGACGAGTTCACCAAAGTATGTTTTTTAAATGATCTCATGTTTTAAAAGAACAGTTTGATTGACAACATTGGTCCTAGAGGCATAGTTGTTCAGAATGAGGAGATCTATCATATGATATGAAGATATAGTATATATGTGAAGATATTGACGTTTAATTAGGATTTTAGTTCTATATACAATAGAAATATCATGTTTTTGACACCTTTTTAACTGTTATAGTGCCACCTATGGTCCGATCTTCATGAAACTTTGCATGCTTGTTAAGGGTCATCTGCTACATGTTGTCACCCATTTTTGTAAAGTTTTGAGTTTTTGTTTAGGTTTTATAGGCTTTTGGATATATGTTGCCATGCCCATTTTACTAAATTAGCCCATTATAGCCAACCACAGGACAAAATTCAACATTTTTTTGATAATTATTGATCTAGAGAGTCCAGAGAATATTACTGCAGTGGTTTGATCCAGATCGGGCGAAAAACCTAGGACTAGTTCGCAAAAGTAGGTTTTTAACATATTTGTGAATAATTAATGAACGATTTGATTGACAGCAATGGTTCTTGAGTCAAAGTTTCTCTGCATGAGGGGATCTATCAAATGATATGCATATTGTGTGGATGTGTGAAACGCCGCGTGATTACAGAGCCAAAAAACTCGTTAGCGCCAACTAGTGGCCGATTTCTTTCAAAATTCTTACAGACCTTTAGGGGCATGAGTCGAACATGCTCACCGAGTTTCGTTCTGATTGACCTCTGGTAACCTTGTCAAATAGGTGCTCCAACTTCATTGGCCAATGGCGGCCATGTTTTTTGAGATACGCCAATGTCCTCATAGATTCTTGTGGCCCTTTGGTCCAAGACACTGCATACCAATTTTCAAGTCGATCGGACTAACGGCTGTGTATTTATAGCTGTTTATATGTTTTTTCCGCCTTATAGCGCCATCAAGTGGACAAGCTCCGCAATTTTTTTGATTTGACCAAAGATTAAGCTTATACACGTGTGTGTTGAGTTTGGTGAAGATATCTCATTCCATTCAAAAGTTATAGCCATTTTAGTAAAAGTGGCCCCGTCACTTTCGAACGTTTTGGTGGCCCTTTGCGACCGTGAGTCAAAAGTTCAACTTTTTTTTGATAATTATTGATATTCAGTGTCCAGAGAATATTTCTGCACTGGTTTGGTTCCGATCGGGCGAAAAACCTAGGACTAGTTCGCAAAAGTAGGTTTTGGACAAATTTCAAAATGGCGGAAAAATTTGCATACCGGAAATGAAATCGGAGATAGCCATTTTGTTTTGATTGACCCAAGGATTTAAATGATATAAGACACTTGAGTCTACGACAAACGGTTTAGGAGTTAAGAGAGGTTTCGCGTTTTGGTTCGCTATAGCGCCACCTATGGTCCGATTGGGCTGATTCTTTGTGAGGTTCTCCTCGATTTTTGCTCTATCATCTGACCAAGTTTCAAGTCTCTAGGCCTTACGGTTTGGGCTGCCCGTTCAGTTTTACGGCAGAAAAATAATAATAAAAATCCTAACAATTACAATAGGGATTCAGTGCTACGCACTCGAACCCCTAATTAAAGCTGCAAGCAGCATTGAGCGGGGTTCGAGTATTTAAGGCCTTTTTTGGCTTTTACGCTGTTAGGGTGCAGGCCAATATTAAATAATTGACATATCATATGAAGATGTAGTGTTTGAGTGAATGTATGAGCATTTTTTTATTGTAGCAATTTCAGGTCATTTAATATAGAATTTTCATATTTTGGACACCTTTTTAACTGTTATAGCGCCACCTATGGTCCAATCTTCATGAAACTTTGCATGCTTGTTAAGGGTCATCTGGTACACGTTTTCACCCATTTTTGTAAAGTTTTGAGTTTTTGTTTAGTTTTTATAGGCTTTTGAGTACGTATGGTCACACCCCCTTTTCTAAATTAGCCCATTATAGCCAACCAAAGGACAAAATTCAACATTTTTTCGATAATTATTGATGAAGAGAGTCCAGAGAATATTACTGCAGTGGTTTGATCCAGATCGGGCGAAAAACCTAGGACTAGTTCGCAAAAGTAGGTTTTTAACATATTTGTGAATAATTAATGAACGATTTGATTGACAGCAATGGTTCTTGAGGCAAAGTTTCTCGGCATGAGGAGATCTATCAAATGATATGTATCTTGTGTGGATGAGTGAAACGCTGCGCGATTACAGAGCCAAAAAACTCGTTAGCGCCAACTAGTGGCCGATTTCTTTCAAAATTCTTACAGACCATTCGGGGCATGAGTCAAACATGCCCACCGAGTTTGGTTCCGTTCGACCTCCGTTAACCTTGTCAAATAGGTGCTCAAACTTCGTTGGCCAATGGCGGCCATGTTTTTTTAGATACGCCAATGTCCTCATATACACTTGCGCCCCTTTGGTCCAAGAGACTGCATACCAATTTTGAAGTCGATCGGACTAACGGCTGTGTATTTGTAGTCAATAATATGTTTTTTCCGTTTTATAGCGCCACCAAGTGTTCAAGCTCCGCAATTTTTTTGGATTTGACCAAGGATCGAGCTTATACACATGTGTACCGAGTTTGGTGAAGATATCTCATTCCGTTCAAAAGTTATAGCCATTTTAGTAAAATTGACCCCTCACTTTCAAACGTTTTGGTGGTCCTTTACGACCGTGAGTGAAAAATTCAACTTTTTTTTGATAATTATTGATATTCAGTGTCCAGAGAATTTTTCTGCACTGGTTTGGTTCCGATCGGTTGAAAATCCTAGGACTAGTTCGCAAAAGTAGGTTTCGGACATACGTCCAGTTTTCGTGGTCAACCGTGCGTCGCAGCTCAAAAATTTCGTAATACACTTTTCTTCGGCCTGACCCAAGGAACGCAACGATGTAAAGTTTTTGAGTCTACGACAAACGGTTTACGAGATTATGGCCAAAATGTCCAAAATTTTAGTTTTTTGCGCTGTAGCGCCACCTATGGTCCGATTGGGCTGATACTTTGATAGGTTCTCCTCGATTTTTGCTCTATCTTCTGACCAAGTTTCAAGTCTCTAGGCCTTACGGTTTGGGCTGCACATTCAGTTTTACGGCGGAAAAATAATAATAATAATAATAAATATAGCTGCAAGCAGCAATTAACGGGGTTCGAGTATTTAAGGCCTTTACGGCTTCTATACTGTTAGGGTGTTGGCCAACACGAATATGGCTGACACCAGAACATACACATTACAAAGAATACACTCACAAACAGAAACATACACAGAAATGAAATGGTTAAACTATTGTGTTCATTAAGCATGATTACAGAGACAGACAGATGCACGCATATTTTGTTGCACATAAGAGATTTTTACAATAAATGATAAGTGACAACATGCTTAAAACTTGTGTTTTTAAGATTTGATATATCATTGTCATGTTTCACTATAATTATAATCATGTGTAATTGTCAAATATGATATATCTGTATAAATTAACTTTTAAACTTTGGCTAAATGTGATTTGAAAAGTAATATCAGTGATTTAGTATCATTTACATATAAATTCACAACTATATAAAGCCATTAAACCATACAAAGCACTGTTCTGGTAAATCTGTATGTGTAAGCCCATTAGTGGTATTCTACTGCCATCTAGTGGCTATAGTTGTAATTTTGTTGAAATAGAGGTGCATTGTTTTAAGCTTTATAACTATTAAATTGCTTTTTTTTTTGCTCAGTGTCCATAAACATATGCTTGTTTTGAATCATATGATACATAATTTTACTTAGGTTTGTGAATTTTTTATTTTATTTTAGTATTTGTAGACTTTAATCTACACTAGATAAAAAGCATATTATGAAATGGCTCTGTTATAGCTGTCCAAATGCAAATGTTCAACATTTTTTTGATAATTACTGACCAAGAGAGTCTGGAGAATTGTACTGCACTGATTTTATTGAGTATGGTTTGAAAACCCAGGACGAGTTCACCAAAGTATGTTTTTAAAATTATCTCACGTATTAAAAGAACAGTTTGATTTACAACAGTGGTCCTTGAGGCAAAGTTGTTCAGAATGAGCAGATCTATCATGTGATATGAAGATATAGTGTATATGTGAAGATATTGACGTTTAATTGAGTTTTTAGTTCTATATATAATAGAAATATCATGTTTTTGAAACCTTTTTAACTGTTACAGCGCCACCTATTATCCAATCGTCATGAAACTTTGCATGCTCATTAAAGATCATCTGCTACATGTTGTCACCCATTTTTGGAAAGTTTTGAGTTTTTGTTTAGGTTTTATTGGCTTTTGGATATATATTACCACGCCCCCTTTACTAAATGAGCCAATTATAGCCAACCAAAAGACAGAATTCAACATTTTTTTGATAATTATTGATCTAGAGAGTCCAGATAATATTACTGCAGTGGTTTGATCCAGATCGGGCAAAAAACCTAGGACTAGTTCGCAAAAGTAGGTTTTTAACAAATGTGTGAATAATTAATGAATGATTTGATTGACAGCAATGGTTCTTGAAGCAATTTTTCTCGGCATGAGGAGATCTATCAAATGATATGCATATTGTGTGGATGTGTGAAACGCCGCGCGATTACAGAGCCAAAAATCTCGTTAGCGCCAACTAGTGGCCGATTTCTTTCAAAATTCTTGCAGACCTTTAGGGCCGTGAGTCGAACATGCTGACCGAGTTTCGTTCTGATTGACCTCCGTTAACCTTGTCAAATAGGTGCTCAAACTTCAATTGCCAATGGCGGCCATGTTTTTTGAGATACGCCAATGTCCTCATAGATACTTGTGGCCCTTTGGCCCAAGACACTGCATACCAATTTTCAAGTCGATCGGACTAACGGCTGTGTATTTATAGCTGTTTATATGTCTTCTCCGCCTTATAGCGCCACCAAGTGGACAAGCTCCGCAATTTTTTTGATTTCACCAAAGACTCAGCTTATACACGTGTGTGTCGAGTTTGGTGAAGATATCTCATTCCATTCAAAAGTTATAGCCATTTTAGTAAAAGTGGCCCCGTCACTTTCGAACGTTTTTGTGGCCCTTTGCAACCGTGAGTCAAAAGTTCAACTTTTTTTTGATAATTATTGATATTCAGTGTCCAGAGAATATTTCTGCACTGGTTTGGTTCCGATCGGGCGAAAAACCTAGGACTAGTTCGCAAAAGTAGGTTTTGGACAAATTTCAAAATGGCGGAAAAATTTGCATACCGGAAATGAAATCGGAGATAGCCATTTTGTTTTGATTGAGCCAAGGATTCCAGTGATATAAGACACTTGAGTCTAGGACAAACGGTTTAGGAGTTATGATAGGTTTCGCGTTTCTGTTCGCTATAGCGCCACCTATGGTCCGATTGGGCTGATTCTTTGTGAGGTTCTCCTCGATTTTTGCTCTATCATCTGACCAAGTTTCAAGTCTCTAGGCCTTACGGTTTGGGCTGCCCGTTCAGTTTTACGGCAGAAAAATAATAATAATAATAATAATAATAATAAAAATCCTAACAAAAACAATAGGGATTCAGTGCTACGCACTCGAACCCCTAAATATAGCTGCAAGCAGCAATTAACGGGGTTCGAGTATTTAAGGCCTTTACGGCTTCTATACTGTTAGGGTGTTGGCCAACACGAATATCGCTGACACCAGAACATACACATTACAAAGAATACACTCACAAACAGAAACATACACAGAAATGAAATGGTTAAACTATTGTGTTCATTAAGCATGATTACAGAGACAGACAGATGCACGCATATTTTGTTGCACATAAGAGATTTTTACAATAAATGATAAGTGACAACATGCTTAAAACTTGTGTTTTTAAGATTTGATATATCATTGTCATGTTTCACTATAATTATAATCATGTGTAATTGTCAAATATGATATATCTGTATAAATTAACTTTTAAACTTTGGCTAAATGTGATTTGAAAAGTAATATCAGTGATTTAGTATCATTTACATATAAATTCACAACTATATAAAGCCATTAAACCATACAAAGCACTGTTCTGGTAAATCTGTATGTGTAAGCCCATTAGTGGTATTCTACTGCCATCTAGTGGCTATAGTTGTAATTTTGTTGAAATAGAGGTGCATTGTTTTAAGCTTTATAACTATTAAATTGCTTTTTTTTTTGCTCAGTGTCCATAAACATATGCTTGTTTTGAATCATATGATACATAATTTTACTTAGGTTTGTGAATTTTTTATTTTATTTTAGTATTTGTAGACTTTAATCTACACTAGATAAAAAGCATATTATGAAATGGCTCTGTTATAGCTGTCCAAATGCAAATGTTCAACATTTTTTTGATAATTACTGACCAAGAGAGTCTGGAGAATTGTACTGCAATGATTTTATTGAGTATGGTTTGAAAACCCAGGACGAGTTCACCAAAGTATGTTTTTAAAATTATCTCACGTATTAAAAGAACAGTTTGATTTACAACAGTGGTCCTTGAGGCAAAGTTGTTCAGAATGAGCAGATCTATCATGTGATATGAAGATATAGTGTATATGTGAAGATATTGACGTTTAATTGAGTTTTTAGTTCTATATATAATAGAAATATCATGTTTTTGAAACCTTTTTAACTGTTACAGCGCCACCTATTATCCAATCGTCATGAAACTTTGCATGCTCGTTAAAGATCATCTGCTACATGTTGTCACCCATTTTTGGAAAGTTTTGAGTTTTTGTTTAGGTTTTATTGGCTTTTGGATATATATTACCACGCCCCCTTTACTAAATGAGCCAATTATAGCCAACCAAAAGACAGAATTCAACATTTTTTTGATAATTATTGATCTAGAGAGTCCAGATAATATTACTGCAGTGGTTTGATCCAGATCGGGCAAAAAACCTAGGACTAGTTCGCAAAAGTAGGTTTTTAACAAATGTGTGAATAATTAATGAATGATTTGATTGACAGCAATGGTTCTTGAAGCAATTTTTCTCGGCATGAGGAGATCTATCAAATGATATGCATATTGTGTGGATGTGTGAAACGCCGCGCGATTACAGAGCCAAAAAACTCGTTAGCGCCAACTAGTGGCCGATTTCTTTCAAAATTCTTGCAGACCTTTAGGGCCGTGAGTCGAACATGCTGACCGAGTTTCGTTCTGATTGACCTCCGTTAACCTTGTCAAATAGGTGCTCAAACTTCAATTGCCAATGGCGGCCATGTTTTTTGAGATACGCCAATGTCCTCATAGATACTTGTGGCCCTTTGGCCCAAGACACTGCATACCAATTTTCAAGTCGATCGGACTAACGGCTGTGTATTTATAGCTGTTTATATGTCTTCTCCGCCTTATAGCGCCACCAAGTGGACAAGCTCCGCAATTTTTTTGATTTCACCAAAGATTCAGCTTATACACGTGTGTGTCGAGTTTGGTGAAGATATCTCATTCCATTCAAAAGTTATAGCCATTTTAGTAAAAGTGGCCCCGTCACTTTCGAACGTTTTTGTGGCCCTTTGCAACCGTGAGTCAAAAGTTCAACTTTTTTTTGATAATTATTGATATTCAGTGTCCAGAGAATATTTCTGCACTGGTTTGGTTCCGATCGGGCGAAAAACCTAGGACTAGTTCGCAAAAGTAGGTTTTGGACAAATTTCAAAATGGCGGAAAAATTTGCATACCGGAAATGAAATCGGAGATAGCCATTTTGTTTTGATTGAGCCAAGGATTCCAGTGATATAAGACACTTGAGTCTAGGACAAACGGTTTAGGAGTTATGATAGGTTTCGCGTTTCTGTTCGCTATAGCGCCACCTATGGTCCGATTGGGCTGATTCTTTGTGAGGTTCTCCTCGATTTTTGCTCTATCATCTGACCAAGTTTCAAGTCTCTAGGCCTTACGGTTTGGGCTGCCCGTTCAGTTTTACGGCAGAAAAATAATAATAATAATAATAATTAAAGCTGCAAGCAGCATTTAGCGGGGTTCGAGTGTTTGAGGCCCTTATGGCTTCTATACTGTTAGGTTGTTGGCCAACATGAAATATATGGCTGACACCAGAACACATCCACGATGGAGAATACTCTGACAAACAGAAACATACACAGAAATGAAATGGTTAAACTATTATGTTCATTAAGCATGATTACACACACAGACAGATGCACACACATTTTGTTGAACGTAAGAGATTTCTTTAATAATATAACAGGTCCTTTTAAGAGTTTATATCCCATTTTCAGGTCTCACTGTAACCAAAATCTGGCTTAACTCTAAAAACAAATATGTCTGTATGAACAAAATGGTAAATTTTGACAGCAGTGATCCTAGAGACAAAGTTTTTTAGAATGAGGAAATCTGTCATATGATATGCAGATATAGTGTATATGTGAGTATATAGACGTTTTATTGTGATTTCAGTTCATTTACAATAGAAATATCATGTTTTTGACACCTTTTTAACTGTTATAGCACCACCTATGGTCCGATCTTCATGAAACTTTACATGCTTGTTAAGAGTCATTGGGTACATGTTGTCACCAATTTTTGTAAAGTGTTGAGTTTTTGTTTAGGTTCTATAGGCTTTTGAGTATATGTGGCCACGCCCGTTTCATAAATGACCCTGTTATAGCCAACCAAAGGACAAAATTCAACATTTTTTTGATAATTATTCATCTAGAGAGTCCAGAGAATATTACTAAAGTGGTTTGATCCAGATCGGGCAAAAAACCTAGGACTAGTTCGCAAAAGTAGGTTTTTAACATATTTGTGAATAACGAATGAATGATTTGATTGACAGCAATGGTTCTTGAGACAAATTTTCTTGGCATGAGGAGATCTATCAAATGATATGAATATTGTGTGGATGTGTGAAACGCCACGCAATTACAGAGCAAAAAAATCTCGTTAGCGCCAACTAGTGGCCGATTTCTTTCAAAATTCTTACAGACGTTTAGGGCCATGAGTCGAACATGCCCACCGAGTTTCGTTCTGATTGAACTTCGTTAACCGTGTCAAATAGGTTCTCAAATTTCATTGGCTAATGGCAGCCATGTTTTTTGAGATATGCCAATGTCCTCATAGACCCTTGTGCCCCTTTGGTCCAAGACACTGCATACCAATTTTCAAGTCGGTCGGACAAACTGTTGTATATTTATAGCCGTTTATATATTTTTTCCGTCTTATAGCGCCACCAAGTGGTGAAGCTCCACAATTTTTTTGATTTGACCAAGGATTGAGCTTATACACATCTGTACCGAGTTTGGTGAAGATATCTCATTCCATTCAAAAGTTATAGCCATTTTAGTAAAAGTGGCCCCGTCAGTATTGAACGTTTTGGTGGCCCTTTGCGGCCGTGAGTCAAAAATTCAACTTTTTTTTGATAATTATTGATATTCAGTGTTCAGAGAATATTCCTGCACTGGTTTGGTTCCGATCGGGCAAAAAACCTAGGACTAGTTCGCAAAAGTAGGTTTCGGACAAACGTCCAGTTTTCGGGGTCAACCGTACGTCGCAGCTCAAAAATTTCGCAATACACTTTTGTTCGGCTTGACCCAAGGAACGCAATGATGTGAAGTTTTTGAGTCTACGACAAACGGTTTACGAGATTATGGCCAAAATGTCAAAAAATTTGGTTTTTTGCGCTGTAGCGCCATCTATGGTCCGATTAGGCTCATTCTTTTTTCAGGAGGTCCCCACAGGGAGCTCTAACTTCTGGCCAAGTTTCAAGTCTCTAGGCCTTACGGTTTGGGCTGCCCGTTCAGTTTTAGGAAAAAAAAAAAGATTAATATAGCGATTACAAATAAACATTAAAGCTGCAAGCAGCATTGAGCGGGGTTCGAGTATTTAAGGCCTTTTTCGGCTTTTACGCTGTTAGGGTGCAGGCCAACATCAAATAAATGACATATCATATGAAGATGTAGTGTTTGAGTGAATATATGAGCATTTTTTTATTGTAGCAATTTCAGGCCATTTAATATAGAATTTCCATATTTCGGACACCTTTTTAACTGTTATAGCGCCACTTATGGTCCGATCTTCATGAAACTTTGCATGCTTGTTGAGGGTCACCTCCTACATGTTGACACCAATTTTTGTAAAGTTTTGAGTTTTAGTTTTGTTTTTATAGGCTTTTGAGTATGTGTGGTCAAACCCCTTTTTCTAAATTAGCCCATTATAGGCAACCAAAGGACAAAATTCAACATTTTTTTGATAATTATTGATCTAGAGAGTCGAGAGAATATTACTGCAGTGGTTTGATCCAGATCGGGCGAAAAACCTAGGACTAGTTCGCAAAAGTAGGTTTTTAAAATATTTGTGAATAATTAATGAACGATTTGATTAACAGCAATGGTTCTTGAGGCAAAGTTTCTCGGCATGAGGAGATCTATCAAACGATATGTATCTTGTGTGAATGAGTGAAACGCCGCACGATAACAGAGCCAAAAAATTCGTTAGCGCCAACTAGTGGCCGATTTCTTTCAAAATTCTTACAGACCTTTAGGGCCATGAGTCAAACATGCCCACCGAGTTTGGTTCCGATCGACCTCCGTTAACCTTGTCAAATGGGTGCTCAAACTTCATTGACCAATGGCGGCCATGTTTTTTGAGATACGCCAATGTCCTCATAGACACTTGTGCCCCTTTGGTCCAAGTCACTGCATACCAATTTTCAAGTCGATCGGACTAACGGCTGTGTATTTATAGTCAATAATATGTTTTTTCCGTCTTATAGCGCCACCAAGTGATCAAGCTCCGCAATTTGTTTTGATTTGACCAAGGATCGAGCTTATACACATGTGTACCGAGTTTGGTGAAGATATCTCATTCCGTTAAAATATTATAGCCATTTTAGTAAAATTGACCCCTCACTTTCGAACGTTTTGGTGGTCCTTTACGACCGTGAGTGAAAAATTCAACTTTTTTTTGATAATTATTGATAATCAGTGTCCAGAGAATATTCCTGCACTGGTTTGGTTCCGATCGGGTTAAAAACCTAGGACTAGTTCGCAAAAGTAGGTTTCGGATTCACGTCCATTTTTCGGGGTCAACCGTGCGTCGCAACTCAAAAATTTCGTAATACACTTTTGTTCGGCTTGACCCAAGGATCACAGCGATGTAAAGTTTTTGAGTCTACGACAAGCGGTTTACGAGATTATGGCCAAAATGTCAAAAATTTTAGTTTTTTGCGCTGTAGCGCCACCTATGGTCCGATTGGGCTGATACTTTGATAGGTTCTCCTCGATTTTTGCTCTATCTTCTGACCAAGTTTCAAGTCTCTAGCACTTACGGTTTGGGCTGCACGTTCAGTTTTACGGCAGAAAAATAATAATAATAATAATAATAATAATAAAAATCCTAACAAAAACAATAGGGATTCAGTGCTACGCACTCGAACCCCTAATTAAAGCTGCAAGCAGCATTTACCGGGGTTCGAGTATTTAAGGCCTTTACGGCTTCTATACCGTTAGGGTGTTGGCCAACAAGAAATATATGGCTGACACCAGAACATATCCATTACGAAGAATACACTCACAAACAGAAACATACACAGAAATGAAATGGTTAAAAAATTGTGTTCATTAAGCATGATTACAGAGACAGACAGATGCACACATATTTTGTTGTACATAAGAGATTTGTACAATAAATGATAAGTGACAAAATGCTTAAAACTTGTGTTTTTAAGATTCGATATATCATTGTCATGTTTGACTGTAATCACAATCATGTGTAATTGACAAATATGATATATCTGTATAAATTAAGTTTTAAACTTTGGCTAAATGTGATTTGAAAAGGTATAACAGTGATTTAGTATCATTTACATATGAATTCAAAACTATATACAGCCATTAAACCATACAAAGCCCATTACACATATGTGTAAGCCCATTAGTGGTATTCTACTGCCATCTAGTGGCTATAGTTGTAATTTCATGCAGTTTAAAATGAGATGCATTGTTTTTAAGCTTTATAACAATTACATTGCCTTTTTTGCCCAATGTCCATAAACATATGCTTGTTTTGAATCATATGATGCATGATTTTACTTAAGTTTGTGAATTTTTTTTCTTTTAGTATTTGTAGACTTTTAGGTACACTAGATGAAAACCATACTATGAAAATGCCCTGTTATAGCTGTCCAATCGCAAATGTTCAACTTTTTTTTGATAATTACTGACCAAGAGAGTCTGGAGAGTTGTACTGCAGTGATTGTATTGACTATGGGTTGAAAACCCAGGACGAGTTCACCAAAGTATGTTTTTTAAATTATCTCACGTATTAAAAGAACAGTTTGATTGACAACAGTGGTCCTAGAGGCAAAGTTGTTCAGAATGAGGAGATGTATCATATGATATGAAGATATAGTGTATATGTGAATATTTGGACGTTTCATTGGGTTTTTAGTTCTTTATACAATAGAAATATCATGTTTTTGACACCTTTTTAACTGTTATAGCGCCACCTATTGTCTAATCTTCATGAAACTTTGCATGCTTATTAAGAGTCATGGGGTACACGTTGTCACCAATTTCTGTAAAGTTTTGAGTTTCTGTTTAGGTTCTATAGCCTTTTGTGTGTATGTGGCCACGCCCCTTTTGTAAATGACCCTGTTATAGCCCACCAAAGGACAAAATTCCACATTTTTTTGATAATTATTGATCTAGAGAGTCCAGAGAATATTACTGCAGTGGTTTGATCGAGATCGGGCGAAAAACCTAAGACTAGTTCGCAAAAGTAGGTTTTTAACATATTTGTGAATAATTAATGAACGGCTTGATTGACAGCAATGGTTCTTGAGGCAAATTTTCTTGGCATGAGGAGAGCTATCAAATGATATGAATAATGTGTGGATGTGTGAAACGTCACGCGATAACAGAGCCAAAAAATCTCGTTAGCGCCAACTAGTGGCCGATTTCTTTCAAAATTCTTACAGACCTTTAGGGCCGTGAGTCGAACATGCCCACCGAGTTTGGTTCCGATTGACCTCCGTTAACCTTGTCAAATAGGTGCTCAAACTTCATTGGCCAATGGCGGTCATGTTTTTTGAGATACGCCAATGTCCTCATAGACACTTGTGCCCCTTTGGTCCAAGTCACTGCATACCAATTTTCAAGTCGATCGGACTAACGGGTGTGTATTTATAGTCAATAATATGTTTTTTCCGATTTATAGCGCCACCAAGTGTTCAAGCTCCGCATTTTTTTTGATTTGACCAAAGATTAAGCTTATACACATGTGTACCGAGTTTGGTGAAGATATCTCATTCCGTTCAAAAGTTATAGCCATTTTAGTAAAAGAGGCCCCTCACTTTCGAACGTTTTGGTGGCCCTTTGCGACCGTGAGTGAAAAATTCAACTTTTTTTTGATAATTATTGATATTCAGTGTCCAGAGAATATTCCTGCACTGGTTTGGTTCCGATCGGGCGAAAAACCTAGGACTAGTTCGCAAAAGTAGGTTTTGGACATAACTCAAGTTTATGGGAAAACGGGGCCTCCGGGACCCCTAATCACAGATGAGTATTTGACAATTGTCTAGACCCAGGGATTCCAAAAATGTAAATTTTTTGAGTCTACGACACACGGTTTGGGAGTTATGGTCACTTTCGCGTTTTTGGTCGCTGTAGCGCCACCTATGGTCCGATTGGGCTGATTCTTTGTGAGGTTCTCCTCGATTTTTGCTCTATCATCTGACCAAGTTTCAAGTCTCTAGCACTTACGGTTTGGGCTGCACGTTCAGTTTTACGGCGGAAAAATAATAATAATAATAATAAAAATCCTAACAAAAACAATAGGGATTCAGTGCTACGCACTCGAACCCCTAAATATAGCTGCAAGCAGCAATTAACGGGGTTCGAGTATTTAAGGCCTTTATGGCTTCTATACTGGTAGGGTGTAGGCCAACATGAAATATATGGCTGACACCAGAACATATCCATTACGAAGAATACACTCACAAACAGAAACATACACAGTAGGGATGCTCATTTCGGTTAATTTTCCTGACCGACAACCGCTGCTCGTTATCCGATCATTAACCGTTAACTGATAAAATTTGAATAATAAGTTCATTTAAAATAAAAATAGAATGCACGAGTATCTGTGATGATACATAAAAATACAAGCAAATGTTTTATTTTAACGTGCAAACAGCAGCATACAGAGCAACAACAAAAACTGCATTGATATACTCAAATTATCACGCATCAGCAGCGCTTCTGAGAACAGAGAAAATCAGAATGAAACAAACAAAAAAAATAATATAAATAGGCCTACACTAAATATGTATAAATTAAATAACTACCTAATTAAGATGACAAAACTAAAACACACTGAATCCTTCTATGCGCTTTGAAGAAAGGTACCGGTCTTGTTCTTCTCGTCTGACATAAAAACATATAGCAGGCCAGCATATACCTCAGTTTTTAACATGTGGACATGCTGTACGGATAGACTGGGACGCTGTCTGTTAACGTTTAGATCCGTGACAAAAACACTTCTCAAAAATCCTTTCAATTTGCGGTTCGGGTCTTTTCATCCACTGATCCACATATGTGGAGAAACGTGTTTTCACAGCGTTCAATAGCCAATCACAGACATTTTTGTTGATTACATTATCGCAATGGCCAATCAGAGGCGGCTATGTTACGATCCTCTCACCACTCAAAGTGCCGGTTTCAGTTCTGCTGAATTCTATACATCCACGAACTCTCTCATTAAAACAAAGAAAGTGTAGACATGATGTAAATAAGAGATTCATTTACAGAGTAAAGGTTATTTTATTACTTTTTATTAACTTTGTGAGATTGTGTTTAACTACAGTAATGTATGAGTGACAGCTTTCCAGTGATTGTAAGGGGAGCGCGCACTTTGGATTCACTCTCTGATAACCCAATATCGCCATTCCCATCGTGTTGCATAGGCTACTTACATGAGTTACACAAACTAAGAGAAGGTAAAGCAGGTGCTTCAGCAAAATATGTCTGAACAGCCGCACTGCACGTGACCACACGCGCCAAGCGAGTAAATATTTTTTTTCTTTCACCATGCAGCAAACGTAAAAAAAAAAAATATATATATATATATATATATATATGTGTGTGTGTGTATATACATACATATAACCGTTTAACTGATAGTAATAATCGGTTAAAATTCTTACTGACGGTTAACGGTTAAACGGTCAATATGAGCATCCCTAATACACAGAAATGAAATGGTTAAACTATTGTGTTCATTAAGCACGATTACACACACAGACAGATGCACACATATTTTGTTGCACATAAGAGATTTGTACAATAAATGATAAGTGACAAAATGCTTAAAACTTGTGTTTTTAAGATTTGATATATCATTGTCATGTTTGACAGTAATCACAATCATGTGTAATTGACAAATATGATATAATATAAATTAAGTTTTAAACTTTGGGTAAATGTGATTTGAAAAGGTATAACAGTGATTTAGTATCATTTACATATGAATTCAAAACTATATACAGCCATTAAACCATACAAACCACTGTTCTATTAATATGTGTAAGCCCATTAGTGGTATTCTACTGCCATCTAGTGGCTATAGTTGTAATTTCATGCAGTTTGAAATGAGATGCATTGTTTTTAAGCTTTATAACAATTACATTGCCTTTTTTGCCCAATGTCCATAAACATATGCTTGTTTTGAATCATATGATGCATGATTTTACTTAAGTTTGTGAATTTTTTTTTCTTTTAGTATTTGTAGACTTTTAGGTACACTAGATGAAAACTATATTATGAAAATGCCCTGTTATAGCTGTCCAAATGCAAATGTTCAACTTTTTTTTGATAATTACTGACCAAGAGAGTCTGGAGAATTGTACTGCAGTGATTGTATTGACTATGAGTTCAAAACCCAGGACGAGTTCACCAAAGTTTTTTTTTAAATTATCTCACGTATTAAAAGAACAGTTTGATTGACAACAGTGGTCCTAGAGGCAAAGTTGTTCAGAATGTGGAGATGTATCATATGATATGAAGATGTAGTGTATATGTGAATATTTGGACGTTTCATTGGGTTTTTAGTTCTTTATACAATAGAAATATCATGTTTTTGACACCTTTTTAACTGTTATAGCGCCACCTATTGTCTAATCTTCATGAAACTTTGCATGCTTATTAAGAGTCATGGGGTACACGTTGTCACCAATTTTTGTAAAGTTTTGAGTTTTTGTTTAGGTTCTATAGCCTTTTGAGTGTATGTGGCCACGCCCCTTTTGAAAATGACCCTGTTATAGCCCACCAAAGGACAAAATTCCACATTTTTTTGATAATTATTGATCTAGAGAGTCCAGAGAATATTACTGCAGTGGTTTGATCGAGATCGGGCAAAAAACCTAGGACTAGTTCGCAAAAGTAGGTTTTTAACATATTTGTGAATAATTAATGAACGGTTTGATTGACAGCAATGGTTCTTGAGGCAAATTTTCTTGGCATGAGGAGAGCTATCAAATGATATGAATAATGTGTGGATGTGTGAAACGTCACACGATAACAGAGCCAAAAAATCTCGTTAGCGCCAACTAGTGGCCGATTTCTTTCAAAATTCTTACAGACCTTTAGGGCCATGAGGCGAACATGCCCACCGAGTTTGGTTCCGATTGACCTCCGTTAACCTTGTCAAATAGGTGCTCAAACTTCATTGGCCAATGGCGGTCATGTTTTTTGAGATACGCCAATGTCCTCATAGACACTTGTGCCCCTTTGGTCCAAGTCACTGCATACCAATTTTCAAGTCGATCGGACTAACGGCTGTGTATTTATAGTCAATAATATGTTTTTTCCGATTTATAGCGCCACCAAGTGTTCAAGCTCCGCATTTTTTTTTATTTGACCAAAGATTAAGCTTATACACATGTGTACCGAGTTTGGTGAAGATATCTCATTCCTTTCAAAAGTTATAGCCATTTTAGTAAAAGTGGCCCCTCACTTTCGAACGTTTTGGTCGCCCTTTGCGACCGTGAGTGAAAAGTTCAACTTTTTTTTGATAATTATTGATATTCAGTGTCCAGAGAATATTTCTGCACTGGTTTGGTTCTGATCGGGCGAAAAACCTAGGACTAGTTCGCAAAAGTAGGTTTTAGACATAACTCAAGTTTATGGGAAAACGGGGCCTCCGGGACCCCAAATCACAGATGAGTATTTGACAATTGTCTAGACCCAGGGATTCCAAAAATGTAAATTTTTTGAGTCTACGACACACGGTTTGGGAGTTATGGTCACTTTCGCGTTTTTGGTCGCTGTAGCGCCACCTATGGTCCGATTGGGCTGATTCTTTGTGAGGTTCTCCTCGATTTTTGCTCTATCATCTGACCAAGTTTCAAGTCTCTAGCACTTACGGTTTGGGCTGCACGTTCAGTTTTACGGCAGAAAAATAATAATAATAATAATAAAAACCTTAACAATTACAATAGGGATTCAGTGCTACGCACTCGAACCCCTAAATATAGCTGCAAGCAGCAATTAACGGGGTTCGAGTATTTAAGGCCTTTACGGCTTCTACACCGTTAGGGTGTTGGCCAACATGAAATATATGGCTGACACCAGAACATATCCATTACGAAGAATACACTCACAAACAGAAACATACACAGAAATGAAATGGTTAAACTATTGTGTTCATTAAGCATGATTACAGACACAGACAGATGCACACATATTTTGTTGCACATAAGAGATTTGTACAATAAATGATAATTGACAACATGCTTAAAACTTGTGTTTTTAAGATTTGATATATCATTGTCATGTTTCACTGTAATCATAATCATGTGTAATTGTCAAATATGATATATCTGTATAAATTAAGCTTTAAACTTTGGCTAAATGTGATTTGAAAAGTTATAACAGTGATTTGGTATCACTTACATATAAATTTAAAACTACATAAAGCCATTAACCCCTACAAAGCACTGTTCTATTAACATGTGTAAGCCCATTAGTGGTATTCTATTGCCATCTAGTGGCTATAGTTGTAATTTTATTGAAATAGAGGTGCATTGTTTTTAAGCTTTATAACAATTACAAAGCTTATTTTGCCCAATGTCCATAAACATATGCTTGTTTTGAATCATACGATGCATGATTTTACTTAAGTTTCTGAATTTTTTTTTCTTTTAGTATTTGTAGACTTTAATGTACACTAGATAAAAAGCATATTATGAAATGGCTCTGTTATAGCTGACCAAATGCAAATGTTCAACATTTTTTTGATAATTACTGACCAAGAGAGTCTGGAGAACTGAACTGCACTGATTTTATTGAGTATGGGTTGAAAATCCAGGACGAGTTCACCAAAGTATGTTTTTTAAATGATCTCATGTTTTAAAAGAACAGTTTGATTGACAACATTGGTCCTAGAGGCATAGTTGTTCAGAATGAGGAGATCTATCATATGATATGAAGATATAGTATATATGTGAAGATATTGACGTTTAATTAGGATTTTAGTTCTATATACAATAGAAATATCATGTTTTTGACACCTTTTTAACTGTTATAGCGCCACCTATGGTCCGATCTTCATGAAACTTTGCATGCTTGTTAAGGGTCATCTGCTACATGTTGTCACCCATTTTTGTAAAGTTTTGAGTTTTTGTTTAGGTTTTATAGGCTTTTGGATATATGTTGCCATGCCCATTTTACTAAATTAGCCCATTATAGCCAACCACAGGACAAAATTCAACATTTTTTTGATAATTATTGATCTAGAGAGTCCAGAGAATATTACTGCAGTGGTTTGATCCAGATCGGGCGAAAAACCTAGGACTAGTTCGCAAAAGTAGGTTTTTAACATATTTGTGAATAATTAATGAACGATTTGATTGACAGCAATGGTTCTTGAGTCAAAGTTTCTCTGCATGAGGGGATCTATCAAATGATATGCATATTGTGTGGATGTGTGAAACGCCGCGTGATTACAGAGCCAAAAAACTCGTTAGCGCCAACTAGTGGCCGATTTATTTCAAAATTCTTACAGACCTTTAGGGGCATGAGTCGAACATGCTCACCGAGTTTCGTTCTGATTGACCTCTGGTAACCTTGTCAAATAGGTGCTCCAACTTCATTGGCCAATGGCGGCCATGTTTTTTGAGATACGCCAATGTCCTCATAGATTCTTGTGGCCCTTTGGTCCAAGACACTGCATACCAATTTTCAAGTCGATCGGACTAACGGCTGTGTATTTATAGCTGTTTATATGTTTTTTCCGCCTTATAGCGCCATCAAGTGGACAAGCTCCGCAATTTTTTTGATTTGACCAAAGATTAAGCTTATACACGTGTGTGTTGAGTTTGGTGAAGATATCTCATTCCATTCAAAAGTTATAGCCATTTTAGTAAAAGTGGCCCCGTCACTTACGAACGTTTTGGTGGCCCTTTGCGACCGTGAGTCAAAAGTTCAACTTTTTTTTGATAATTATTGATATTCAGTGTCCAGAGAATATTTCTGCACTGGTTTGGTTCCGATCGGGCGAAAAACCTAGGACTAGTTCGCAAAAGTAGGTTTTGGACAAATTTCAAAATGGCGGAAAAATTTGCATACCGGAAATGAAATCGGAGATAGCCATTTTGTTTTGATTGACCCAAGGATTTAAATGATATAAGACACTTGAGTCTACGACAAACGGTTTAGGAGTTAAGAGAGGTTTCGCGTTTTGGTTCGCTATAGCGCCACCTATGGTCCGATTGGGCTGATTCTTTGTGAGGTTCTCCTCGATTTTTGCTCTATCATCTGACCAAGTTTCAAGTCTCTAGGCCTTACGGTTTGGGCTGCCCGTTCAGTTTTACGGCAGAAAAATAATAATAATAATAATAATAATAATAATAATAATAATAAAAATCCTAACAAAAACAATAGGGATTCAGTGCTACGCACTCGAACCCCTAAATATAGCTGCAAGCAGCAATTAACGGGGTTCGAGTATTTAAGGCCTTTATGGCTTCTACACTGGTAGGGTGTAGGCCAACATGAAATTGATGGCGGACACCAGAACATATCCATGATGAAGAGTACACTCACAAACAGAAACTTACTTTGAAATGAAATGGTTAAACTGTTATGTTCATTAAGCATGATCACACACAGACAGATGCACACATATTTTGTTGCACATAAGAGATTTGTATAATAAATAAGTAACAAAATGCTTAAAACTTGCGTTTTTAAGATTTGATATATCATTGTCATGTTTCACTGTAATCATAATCATGTGTAATTGTCAAACATGATATATCTGTATAAATTAAGTTTTAAACTTTGGCTAAATGTGATTTGAAAAGTTATAACAGTGATTTAGTATCACTAACATATAAATTCAAAACTACATAAAGCCATTAAACCCTACAAAGCACTGTTCTATTAACATGTGTAAGCCCATTAGTGGTATTCTACTGCCATCTAGTGGCTATAGTTGTAATTTTATTGAAATAGAGGTACATTGTTTGTAAGCTTTATAACTATTAAATTGCCTTTTTTTGCCCAGTGTCCATAAACATATGCTTGTTTTGAATCATATGATTCATAATTTTACTTAGGTTTGTGAATTTTTGTTTTATTTTAGTATTTGTAGACTTTAATCTACACTAGATAAAAACATATTATGAAATGGCTCTGTTATAGCTGTCCAAAAGCAAATCTTCAACATTTTTTTGATAATTATTGACTAAGAGAGTCTGGAGAATTGTACTGCACTGATTTTATTGAGTATGGGTTGAAAACCCAGGACGAGTTCATCAAAGTATGTTTTTATATTTATTTCACGTATTAAAAGAACAGTTTGATTGACAACATTGGTCCAAGAGGCAAAGTTGTTCAGAATGAGGAGATCTATCATGTGATATGAAGATATAGTGTATATGTGAAGATATTGACGTTTAATTGGGTTTTTAGGTCTATATTCAATAGAAATATCATGTTTTTGACACCTTTTTAACTGTTATAGCGCCACCTATGGTCTGATCGTCATGAATCTTTGCATGCTTGTTGAGGGTCACCTGCTACATGTTGACACCCATTTTTGTAAAGTTTTGAGTTTTTGTTTAGTTTTAATAGGCTTTTGAGTATGTGTGGTCACACCCCCTTTTCTAAATTGGGCCATTATAGCCAACCAAAGGACAAAATTCAACATTTTTTTGATAATTATTGATCTAGACAGTCCAGAGAATATTACTGCAGTGGTTTGATCCAGATCGGGCGAAAAACCTAGGACTAGTTCGCAAAAGTAGGTTTTTAACAAATGTGTGAATAATTAATGAATGATTTGATTGACAGCAATGGTTCTTGAAGCAATTTTTCTCGGCATGAGGAGATCTATCAAATGATATGCATATTGTGTGGATGTGTGAAACGCCGCGCGATTACAGAGCCAAAAAACTCGTTAGCGCCAACTAGTGGCCGATTTCTTTCAAAATTCTTGCAGACCTTTAGGGCCGTGAGTCGAACATGCTCACCGAGTTTCGTTCTGATTGACCTCCGTTAACCTTGTCAAATAGGTGCTCAAAGTTCAATTGCCAATGGCGGCCATGTTTTTTGAGATACGCCAATGTCCTCATAGATACTTGTGGCCCTTTGGCCCAAGACACTGCATACCAATTTTCAAGTCGATCGGACTAACGGCTGTGTATTTATAGCTGTTTATATGTCTTCTCCGCCTTATAGCGCCACCAAGTGGACAAGCTCCGCAATTTTTTTGATTTGACCAAAGATTCAGCTTATACACGTGTGTGTCGAGTTTGGTGAAGATATCTCATTCCATTCAAAAGTTATAGCCATTTTAGTAAAAGTGGCCCCGTCACTTTCGAACGTTTTTGTGGCCCTTTGCGACCGTGAGTCAAAAGTTCAACTTTTTTTTGATAATTATTGATATTCAGTGTCCAGAGAATATTTCTGCACTGGTTTGGTTCCGATCGGGCGAAAAACCTAGGACTAGTTCGCAAAAGTAGGTTTTGGACAAATTTCAAAATGGCGGAAAAATTTGCATACCGGAAATGAAATCGGAGATAGCCATTTTGTTTTGATTGAGCCAAGGATTCCAGTGATATAAGACACTTGAGTCTAGGACAAACGGTTTAGGAGTTATGATAGGTTTCGCGTTTCTGTTCGCTATAGCGCCACCTATGGTCCGATTGGGCTGATTCTTTGTGAGGTTCTCCTCGATTTTTGCTCTATCATCTGACCAAGTTTCAAGTCTCTAGGCCTTACGGTTTGGGCTGCCCGTTCAGTTTTACGGCAGAAAAATAATAATAATAATAATAATAATAATAATAAAAATCCTAACAAAAACAATAGGGATTCAGTGCTACGCACTCGAACCCCTAATAATAATAATAATAAAAATCCTAACAAAAACAATAGGGATTCAGTGCTACGCACTCGAACCCCTAATTAAAGCTGCAAGCAGCATTGAGCGGGGTTCGAGTATTTAAGGCCTTTACGGCTACTATACTGTTAAGGTGTTGGCCAACATGAAATATATGGCTGACACCAGAACATATCCATTATGAAGAATTCACCGATAAACAGAAACTTACATTGAAATGAAGTGGTTAAACTGTTATGTTCATTAAGCATGATTACACACACAGACAGATAGACACACATTTTGTTGCATGTAAGAGATTTCTTTAACAATATAACAGGTCCTTTTAAGAGTTTATATCCCATTTTCAGGTCTCACTGTAACCAAAATCTGGCTTAACTGTAAAAACAAATATGTCTGTATGAACAAAATGGTAAATTTTGACAGCAGTGATCCTAGAGACAAAGTTTTTTAGAATGAGGCAATATGTCATATGATATGAAGATATAGCATATATGTGAGTATATAGACGGTTTATTGTGATTTCAGTTCATTTACAATCGAAATATCATGTTTTTGACACCTTTTTAACTGTTATAGCGCCACCTGTGGTCTGATCTTCATGAAACTTCACATGCTTGTTAAGACTCATCGGGTACATGTTGTCACCAATTTTTGTAAAGTTTTGAGTTTTTGTTTAGGTTCTATAGGCTTTTGAGTATATGTGGCCAGGCCCCTTTTCTAAATGACCCTGTTATAGCCAACCAAAGGACAAAATTCAACATTTTTTTGATAATTATTCATCTAGAGAGTCCAGAGAATATTACTACAGTGGTTTGATGTAGATCGGGCAAAAAACCTAGGACTAGTTCGCAAAAGTAGGTTTTTAACATATTTGTGAATAATTAATGAACAATTTGATTGACAGCAATAGTTCTTGAGACAAAATTTCTTGGCATGAGGAGATCTATCAAATGATATGAATAATGTGTGGATGTGTGAAACGCCACGCGATTACAGAGCCAAAAAAACTTGTTAGCGCCAACTAGTGGCCGATTTCTTTCAAAATTCTTACAGACCTTTAGGGGCATGAGTCGAACATGCCCACCGAGTTTCATTCCGATCGACCTCCGTTAACCTTGTCAAATAGGTGCTCAAACTTCATTGGCTAATGGCGGCCATGTTTTTTGAGATACGCCAATGTCCTCATAGACACTTGTGCCGCTTTGGTCCATGTCACTGCATACCAATTTTCAAGTCGATCGGACTAACGGCTGTGTATTTATAGTCAATAATATGCTTTTTCCGTTTTATAGCGCCATCAAGTGTTCAAGCTCTGCAATTTTTTTGATTTGACCAAGGATTGAGCTTATACACATGTGTACCGAGTTTGGTGAAGATATCTCATTCCATTCAAAAGTTATAGCCATTTTAGTAAAAGTGGTCCAGTCAGTGTTGAACGTTTTGGTGGCCCTTTGCGACCGTGAGTCAAAAATGTTACTTTTTTTTGATAATTATTGATATTCAGTGTCCAGAGAATATTTCTGCACTGGTTTGGTTCCGATCGGGCGAAAAACCTAGGACTAGTTCGCAAAAGTAGGTTTCGGACAAACGTCCAGTTTTCGGGGTCAAGCGTACGTTGCAGCTCAAAAATTTCGCAATACACTTTTGTTCGGCCTGACCCAAGGAACGCAACGATGTAAAGTTTTTGAGTCTACGACAAACGGTTTACGAGATTATGGCCAAAATGTCAAAAAATTTGTTTTTTTGCGCTCTAGCGCCACCTATGGTCCGATTAGGCTCATTCTTTTTTCAGGATGTCCCCACAGGGAGCTCTACCTTCTGGCCAAGTTTCAAGTCTCTAGGTCTTACGGTTTGGGCTGCACGTTCAGTTTTAGGAAAAAAAAAAGATTATTTTAGCGATTACAAATAAACAATATAGCTGCAAGCAGCAATTAACGGGGTTCGAGTATTTAAGGCCTTTTTCGGCTTTTTACGCTGTTAGGGTGCAGGCTAACATCAAATTAATGACATATCATATGAAGATGTAGTGTTTGAGTGAATATATGAGCATTTTTTTATTGTAGCAATTTCAGGTCATTTAATATAGAATTTTCATATTTCGGACACCTTTTTAACTGTTATAGCGCCACCTATGGTCCGATCATCATGAAACTTTGCATGCTTGTCGATGGTCACCTCGTACATGTTGACACCAATTTTTGTAAAGTTTTGAGTTTTTGTTTAGCTTTTATAGGCTTTTGAGTATGTGTGGTCATAACCCTTTTTCTAAATTAGCCCATTATAGCCAACCAAAGGACAAAATTCAACATTTTTTTGATAATTATTGATCTAGAGAGTCCAGAGAATATTACTGCAGTGGATTGATCCAGATCGGGCGAAAAACCTAGGACTAGTTCGCAAAAGTAGGTTTTTAACATATTTGTGAATAATTAATGAAGGATTTGATTGACAGCAATGGTCCTTGAGGCAAAGTTTCTCGGCATGAGGAGATCTATCAAACGATATGTATCTTGTGTGAATGAGTGAAACGCCGCGCGATAACAGAGCCAAAAAATTCGTTAGCGCCAACTAGTGGCCGATTTCTTTCAAAATTCTTACAGACCTTTAGGGCCATGAGTCAAACATGCCCACCGAGTTTGGTTCCGATCGACCTCCGTTAACCTTGTCAAATGGGTGCTCAAACTTCATTGACCAATGGCGGCCATGTTTTTTGAGATACGCCAATGTCCTCATAGACACTTGTGCCCCTTTGGTCCAAGTCACTGCATACCAATTTTCAAGTCGATCGGACTAACGGCTGTGTATTTATAGTCAATAATATGTTTTTTCTGTCTTATAGCGCCACCAAGTGATCAAGCTCCGCAATTTGTTTTGATTTGACCAAGGATCGAGCTTATACACATGGGTACCGAGTTTGGTGAAGATATCTCATTCCGTTAAAATATTATAGCCATTTTAGTAAAATTGACCCCTCACTTTCGAACGTTTTGGTGGTCCTTTACGACCGTGAGTGAAAAATTCAACTTTTTTTTGATAATTATTGATATTCAGTGTCCAGAGAATATTCCTGCACTGGTTTGGTTCCGATCGGGTTAAAAACCTAGGACTAGTTCGCAAAAGTAGGTTTCGGATTCACGTCCATTTTTCGGGGTCAATCGTGCGTCGCAACTCAAAAATTTCGTAATACACTTTTGTTCGGCTTGACCCAAGGATCGCAGCGATGTAAAGTTTTTGAGTCTACGACAAGCGGTTTACGAGATTATGGCCAAAATGTCAAAAATTTTAGTTTTTTGCGCTGTAGCGCCACCTATGGTCCGATTGGGCTGATACTTTGATAGGTTCTCCTCGATTTTTGCTCTATCTTCTGACCAAGTTTCAAGTCTCTAGCACTTACGGTTTGGGCTGCACGTTCAGTTTTACGGCAGAAAAATAATAATAATAATAATAATAATAATAATAATAATAATAAAAATCCTAACAAAAACAATAGGGATTCAGTGCTACGCACTCGAACCCCTAATTAAAGCTGCAAGCAGCATTGAGCGGGGTTCGAGTATTTAAGGCCTTTACGGCTTCTATACCGTTATGGTGTTGGCCAACATGAAATATATGGCTGACACCAGAACACATCCATGATGAAGAATTTACTCACAAACAGAAACATACACAGAAATGAAATGGTTAAACTGTTATGTTCATTAAGCATGATAACACACACAGACAGATGCACACACATTTTGTTGCACGTAAGAGATATCTTTAATAATATAACAGGTCCTTTTAAGAGTTTATATCCCATTTTCAGGTCTCACTGTAACCAAAATCTGGCTTAACTGTAAAAACAAATATGTCTGTATGAAGAAAATGGTAAATTTTGACAGCAGTGATCCTAGAGACAAAGTTTTTTTAGAATGAGGCAATCTGTCATATGATATGAAGATATAGTGTATATGTGAGTATATAGACATTTTATTGTGATTTCAGTTCATTTACAATCGAAATATCATGTTTTTGACACCTTTGTAACTGTTATAGCGCCACCTATGGTCCGATCTTCATGAAACTTCACATGCTTGTTAAGAGTCATCGGATACATGTTGTCACCAATTTTTGTAAAGTTTTGAGTTTTTGTTTAGGTTCTATAGGGTTTTGAGTATATGTGGCCACGCCCCTTTTCTAAATGACCCTGTTATACCAAACCAAAGGACAAAATTCAACATTTTTTTGATAATTATTGATCTAGAGAGTCCAGAGAATATTACTGCAGTGGTTTGATCGAGATCGGGCAAAAAACCTAGGACTAGTTCGCAAAAGTAGGTTTTTGACATATTTGTGAATAAATAATGAACGTTTTGATTGACAGCAATGGTTCTTGAGACAAAGTTTCTCGGCAGGAGGAGATCTATCGAACGATATGTATCTTGTGTGAATGAGTGAAACGCCGCACGATTACAGAGCCAAAAAACCTCGTTAGCGCCAACTAGTGGCCAATTTCTTTCAAAATTCTTACAGACCTTTAGGGCTGTTAGTCGAACATGCCCACCGAGTTTCGTTCTGATTGACCTCCGTTAACCTTGTCAAATAGGTGCTCAAACTTCATTGGTCAATGGCGGCCATGTTTTTTTAGATACGCCAATGTCCTCATAGACAATTGTGCCCCTTTGGTCCAAGTCACTGCATACCAATTTTCAAGTCGATCGGACTAACGGCTGTGTATTTATAGTCAATAATATGCTTTTTCCGTTTTAAAGCGCCACCAAGTGTTCAAGCTATGCAATTTTTTTGATTTCACCAAGGATTGAGCTTATTCACATGTGTACCGAGTTTGGTGAAGATATCTCATTCCATTCAAAAGTTATAGCCATTTTAGTAAAAGTGGCCCCGTCAGTATTGAACGTTTTGGTGGCCCTTTGCGACCGTGAGTCAAAAATGTTACTTTTTTTTGATAATTATTGATATTCAGAGTCCAGAGAATATTTCTGCACTGATTTGGTTCCGATCGGGCGAAAAACCTAGGACTAGTTCGCAAAAGTAGGTTTCGGACAAACGTCCAGTTTTCGGGGTCAATCGTACGTCGCAGCTCAAAAATTTTGTAATACACTTTTGTTCGGCCTGACCCAAGGAACGCAACGATGTAAAGTTTTTGAGTCTACGACAAGCGGTTTACGAGATTATGGCCAAAATGTCAAAAAATTTGTTTTTTTGCGCTGTAGCGCCACCTATGGTCCGATTAGGCTCATTCTCTTTTCAGGATGTCCCCACAGGGAGCTCTACCTTCTGGCCAAGTTTCAAGTCTCTAGGCCTTACGGTTTGGGCTGCACGTTCAGTTTTAGGAAAAAAAAAGAGATTAATATAGCGATTACAAATAAACATTAAAGCTGCAAGCAGCATTGAGCGGGGTTCGAGTATTTAAGGCCTTTTTTGGCTTTTACGCTGTTAGGGTGCAGGCCAATATTACATAATTGACATATCATATGAAGATGTAGTGTTTGAGTGAATGTATGAGCATTTTTTTATTGTAGCAATTTCAGGTCATTTAATATAGAATTTTCATATTTTGGACACCTTTTTAACTGTTATAGCGCCACCTATGGTCCAATCTTCATGAAACTTTGCATGCTTGTTAAGGGTCATCTGGTACACATTTTCACCAATTTTTGTAAAGTTTTGAGTTTTTGTTTAGTTTTTATAGGCTTTTGAGTATGTATGGTCACACCCCCTTTTTTAAATTAGCCCATTATAGCCAACCAAAGGACAAAATTCAACATTTTTTCGATAATTATTGATGAAGAGAGTCCAGAGAATATTACTGCAGTGGTTTGATCGAGATCGGGCGAAAAACCTAGGACTAGTTCGCAAAAGTAGGTTTTTAACATATTTGTGAATAATTAATGAACGATTTGATTGACAGCAATGGTTCTTGAGGCAAAGTTTCTCGGCATGAGGAGGTCTATCAAATGATATGTATCTTGTGTGGATGAGTGAAACGCCGCGCGATTACAGAGCCAAAAAACTCGTTAGCGCCAACTAGTGGCCGATTTCTTTCAAAATTCTTACAGACCATTCGGGGCATGAGTCAAACATGCCCACCGAGTTTGGTTCCGATCGACCTCCGTTAACCTTGTCAAATAGGTGCTCAAACTTCATTGGCCAGTGGCGGCCATGTTTTTTGAGATACGCCAATGTCCTCATAGACACTTGCGCCCCTTTGGTCCAAGAGACTGCATACCAATTTTGAAGTCGATCGGACTAACGGCTGTGTATTTATAGTCAATAATATGTTTTTTCCGTTTTATAGCGCCACCAAGTGTTCAAGCTCCGCAATTTTTTTGGATTTGACCAAGGATCGAGCTTATACACATGTGTACCGAGTTTGGTGAAGATATCTCATTCCGTTCAAAAGTTATAGCCATTTTAGTAAAATTGACCCCTCACTTTCGAACGTTTTGGTGGTCCTTTACGACCGTGAGTGAAAAATTCAACTTTTTTTTGATAATTATTGATATTCAGTGTCCAGAGAATTTTTCTGCACTGGTTTGGTTCCGATCGGTTGAAAATCCTAGGACTAGTTCGCAAAAGTAGGTTTCGGACATACGTCCAGTTTTCGGGGTCAACCGTGCGTCGCAGCTCAAAAATTTCGTAATACACTTTTCTTCGGCCTGACCCAAGGAACGCAACGATGTAAAGTTTTTGAGTCTACGACAAGCGGTTTACGAGATTATGGCCAAAATGTCAAAAATTTTAGTTTTTTGCGCTGTAGCGCCACCTATGGTCCGATTGGGCTGATACTTTGATAGGTTCTCCTCGATTTTTGCTCTATCTGCTGACCAAGTTTCAAGTCTCTAGCACTTACGGTTTGGGCTGCACGTTCAGTTTTACGGCAGAAAAATAATAATAATAATAATAATAATAAATATAGCTGCAAGCAGCAATTACCGGGGTTCGAGCATTGTTAAGGCCTTTGAGGTTGTATAATGGAACCTGAATGCATGGCTGACACTGAAGCACATTGAGAATGGACAATAAGCTAACAGACACATACACACGCACAGAGAAACACACAATGAAATAGTTAAAATATTATATTATGCAAAAACAGTCAAAGACACAAACAGAAATTTTAATGGTTAATTAATACATGCATTCACACACATTGTGTTGTAATTTTAGATATTTGAAATAATTATTAAAAGTCTTCCCTTTTAAAGAGTTTGTGTTATTTTCATATTTCACTGTAATGATTATCTGGCAAAATTGTTAAAAAGTGTATGAGCAAAATGGTAATCTTTAACTATGATGCTTTAGGGAAACGCATCCCAGAATGGTTAGATCTATGATATTATGTGAAGAGATAGTCTATAAGTGAATGTATGATGGATTTAAGGTGATTTACTTTGGAAATATTGTGTTTTTGAGGCCTTATTTAATTGTTATAGTGCTGCCTATACTCTGAGGTCTATGAATCTTTGCATGGTTGCTAAGACTCATGTGTCACATGTTTTAACCACGTTTCATAAAGTTTTTTTAGGTTTTATAAGCTTTTGAGTATATGTGGCCACACATCTTTTTAAATGACTTTGTTATAGCTAACCAAAGTACAAATTCAATATTTTTTTCATAATATGAAGGAGTTTATTTTGAATGTTTAATATATTTTGTGGATACATTTGTAGTTTTTGCTATGTTAGGTAAGTGCAAAGTTCATAATAAAAGGTTTTATTTTAATTAAAATATTTTGTAATATTTCAGTAGTATGTATGTGTTTTTTAATGAATTAAATATGTTGTTGAATTACAATGTTTTTTTTTAGAAGATTTATGTGTTGTGTTTTTAATAGTCATAATTTATGTGGTATTAGTTCCAAATCGTTTTATATAATGTTTGGTAGTTTTTTGTGAAGTTGATTCGGAAAATTGAACTGCATTAATGCTATAGTCAGTATTTTGTACAGTTTTTAATATAGAAAA